>NW_010289426.1:134293-169782 GCF_000700745.2 Antrostomus carolinensis
CGCTCGACCGACGGGAGGCATCTGTTGAAATCGGATCGTAGGAGTCAGCAGAGCTTGTGTTATTGGGACGGTGCCCGAGCTGCGAAGCCTCGCTAGAACGGCGGCTGGAGAAGTATGGGGAGATCCCTGATGATCTGCGGCTGACGGTGTAGGCAGAGCTGATGGTGCTTGTTGTACTATCACGGCGCTCATTGAGTTGGTTCAGCATCGTAACCTCATTGACAGACAGCTCCATTATTCTGGGATTAGGCAGCGTAGCAGAAGAACCACCACTATTTTCTAGAATAGAGCCTGAGAGAAAGGTTGCAGGGAAGGAAAAGGTTTAGTTAGCTGAGAAATTCCACTTAGTAGTGTTCTTGGTGCCAGAATACAGACACACAAAGATACCCCCAAATATTTTATGGGAACAACAGTGAATTTCATTTACTGTCAGTGAATTCAAAGTCTCATCTCCAGCTCTGTGTCCATGCACAAAGAGCAAGAAGGCTGGGGAGAGAAGACAAGAAGTCCCTGCTGCAGTCTTTGTAATGTGTGCCCCACTGATGCTCAGCTGCTCAGAAAATGCCTCCACATGGGCTTCTCTTAGTAGGAAAAAAGTAGGATTGGTGTGAACAGTGCAACGGAGACAGCATGTAAATACAATGACAGCTGCTTCCTGGGACAGCACAGCAGTCAGGGATAGGAGACTGAGAGCCCAAAAGTTGACTCTCAAAGGCTCTTTCCAGAGTAAACCAGGAAGCTCCAATATACTAAGCCCTGAGGTTTAGTATAACCCAGGCTCTATGCCTTGGGACTTCTTGGCAAAGTTAGAGGAGCACTGGAGGGATCATGAAGATGCCTTTATTGAGAATCCCCAGCCAGCAGGAAACTAGCATATGAAGCTGTAGGCAATAGCCAGGAGCTCTTGAAGTGACAAAAGGCTTGAGCAAGATCAAGGATGAAGGGCTTGTCTGGATTGATGCTGTGCTCCAGCAATCTCCCTGGCAGCACATCAGCCCTTGGGGAATTGTTACTGCTGGAACAAACCCAAGCAGTCTTGCAGCTGCCACTGGGACAGTGAGGACAGCTGTGGCTGGGTCCTGGGCAAGCCCAGGAACAAGAAGGACACCAACACCTCTGCCTCTTTTCTAGCTCTGTAGCACTGAGCATCTGGGTTTCTGTTGCACATCACCAGATGGCTGTGTTTACAACTAAGCTCTCCATCTTATCTGACCTCTCTATCCAGTAAGGGCTGACTCAGAGGCCGTAAGAAATGATCCTCCTCCAGGACAGACTCTTGGTTATGAAACAAGAGCCAACTCTGGAGGGTTCCTACAGGACATGGTCCAGGCCTGAGGCTTACCGTTTCCTGAGATGGGAGGCAGCTTGGTGTTTCTGGCTTGTGGAGCTGGGCTCACCCATGAGCAGGAATCCTTAACTGTCTTGAGTTTCTCTTTCTTGAGCTGTTCAAGTCGTTGCATAGTCGTCATGTGTTTCCTTAGCTGCAGGCTGACTGTCGAATTACCAGATGAGACTGTTGAGTCCACAACAGGAGCATTGTCATCCAACGCTGTCAGATCTCCCAGACTTCCCCCGCTGTGCATGTTCATTTCTACTCCACTGTCATTGTTGTTGGTGCTGCCAAGGGGTGACGGCTCACTGCTGCATGACGACTGGCCACCAGGACTGGACTGACACATCTTGGGGAAGGAAAAGAGGAGGAGTTGGGCAGGTGGGAACATGGATCAAAGAAACCAGTAGCACAACATCGCCAGTGGGCTCCATATGTTTGGCCCTATCCCAGGCTCTCCCCTCTCTTGTTACCCTTCCCTGCTGCAGGATCTCAGCTCTACCAGAGGACAGGGGCATCGTCCCTAGGTGGGGAGGGCAGGGAAGCACCCTGCAGCTGGAAAAACTGTGGTGAGTTCAACTGGAGGATGGAGAGAAACCAAATGCTGTTCCTCCAAAAGATTAAGGACAGATGCTTCTTGAAGAAAAGCAGCACATTACCTGGTTGTGCAAGGTATATTGCAGCAAGCACTGGCTTATCTAACATAGGATCAAGGCCTAAGTATTTCAGACACAAAGTATTTCTGTCTTTAAAATACCCTAACATATAATTAGGTTAGCTGACAAACTTCCCAGCCAGATAAAAACCTGGTTCACTGCTTGCAAACTCCCACTTGCAGATAAGGCAGATAAAGCACCATAAATATTTGTTTTATTTACATTAGGAATTGCATTTCACATTGAATAGTTTATTTGGAGCAGACACTAAATGGTCTGAACTTGCTCTGAGGTAGCTTTTGCTGCTACCAGACAGGATGCCTGGCTTCTCTGCTCCAGGCCCACGCTCCAGCAACTGTCGAGCTCTGAAAAGGCAACGGATTCTGCCCCAGGCGAAGGTGGGGGTGCAGGGTGATGCAGGTTTTACTTTGCTCTGTAGCAGCCCTCATGGGCAGGGCTGACTGGCTCTGATGGCCTCATTGACCTTCAATTGGGAGGACAGAGATTGCAATCCCTGGACTTAATGGCAAGTTGTGATGCTGGGAGAAAGGTGGCAAAGGGAATCCTTGGGCACTGTGTCCTCCCCATTTCTGCACTCAAGCAAATATCCCCTGTCCCTCGCCATCACTCCGCGTGCCTCCGCCTCCATCCCACACAGGTTAGCTGGAGACAGGAGGCCTCCAGGAGACCATGCTTTAAACAGTTATTTTAATACAAAGGATTTCTTTGCTCACCTTAGTACCGACTGTCCTTAGGAAGGTAGAGTAAGGAAAAGTAAGTGGGAATAAAGAACAGGTTGTTAGGACAAAGACAGCATTAACAGAATGGACAATGTTAGTAAAAGGAGAAAGAGGGGAGTGCAGAATACAACACAAATTGCCAACATCTCCCCCTCTCCCATACCCCATCTTCCCTGCCTTCCCTCTTTGGGGGCTCAGATAAAAACCCCTAGGAGAAACTTCCCACCTGTCACCATGGGTTTGGGATGAGATCCACAGATGGGTCAAAACAAGGAGCGATGGGAACCAATGAAGCGTCTTACCCTCCCACCACCCTGATCTTAACCAGGAAACAGGAGTTGGACGCAGGCCCACCAGGTCGGATGCCGCCCATTAGACGTGCACAAGTGAAGTGCAGCGCTGGATGGGGAGAGCAGAGAAGAACATCCAACCCATGGCCCTGCCACCAGCAAGACGGCTTGGCTGCAGCCCTGGGAGAACAGGGCCCTAGGAAAACAACCCCACACCTTTGGGAGAAACAGGGTGGGGAGCCGTGATTGTGTCTGTGTTTTCATAGGAAAAAAAAAAAAAAAAGCAAAACACATGGAGGAAGAGTATTGGAGAGAGGTCATTCTGTCCAGTGGTTCTCACACTCTGTTTCTGTAACCCACAGAGCCTCATCACAGTAAAACTGTTCCTTTAGTCAATTAGAGACACTTTGGATGTGAAAATACTCAGTTCCTTCCTAATCGAAACATGCTGCTCATTAGTAATTTGTCCAACAACGTATCCCTTAACCTTTTTTGGAAAATCTTTGTAGCTTCAGGGCATGTTGTTTCATAGGAATAACAATCTTTTAGCCTGGATTCAAATCAAGAAAATATATCTTTTGGAGCTCAAAGTCCTTGCAGCCCTAGTGAGAAGTCTGGGGACTATGTGAACACTTTCCTTTGCAGGTGAAGGTCTTTTTTGCTGGATCCAGCCCATACTCTGCCCCACTTTGAGCTGGTGCAGCAGACCAGAACTTTGGGTACTAAGGTAAACTTTGGGTACTTTTGGGTACTTGGGGGATTGGACTAGATGATCTTTCAAGGTCCCTTCCAATCCCTAACATTCTGTGATTCTGCGTAAACAGAAACATCAAAAGGCAAAAGTGACCGGTGTGTTGCAATGTGCCATCCCCTCCACCAGCAGCGGTGTGCTGAGGAGCAGGTAGGCACCCTGGATGAGGTGGAAGAGGCTTGACTGTGTTTGGACCCACCACCATACACGCCCCATTAGCACCCTCGACTACACTACTGCCTACTGTGGAGCTGCTGTAATGGCCAGAAGGCTGATAAATGATCTTTGCTTCAGCTGGTGGCCACTCATGGGGCTGTAAAGCATGATCATGGTTGACTGTAAGCCTGTATTCTGTGGGCCACAGCACTACTCTCATGTTTATTTCTGGTTTCACTACCGTGCCCCATCATCCCAGTACAATTTTCTGTGGCAGCTGGGAGTTGTGTATTGAACTTGTGTACTCCTGAGCAATCTGCTCTAGCTGGCCTTGCTTGAGCAGGGACGTTGGACTAGATAATCTCAAGAGGTCCCTGCCAGATCCAGTGATTCTGTACTTCTGTGTATGGTGGACAGGACTGAGGAATTGAACTTGCTTTAAGATACCCAACAAAAATAAAACAGCTACGTTTATCCTCACTGGCTTCATCAGACAGCCCACAACCGTGTTGTGCCAGCAAAACTGCTGTGCAGCAGCAGCCTGGAAAGAAAAACAGTGAAGGGTGCAGGGAGGAGGAGAAAAGGGACTGCTTAAGCCAGGACTTCTGCTCCTAGAAGCGTTCATCAATCTGTGCCCTATGGTCATTGTTCAATTTAAATTGGTAAGGTAGGTAAAGCTCATCTGACCACAGCACTCTGAGTTTTTCCCACTTTCACAGCACAGGGAGGCCAAGCTCAACACTGGGCATCACATGGCCCCCATGACTATGAGGGTGGGAATTTGTGATGTTGGGTAGGAACATGCAAAATGTACTGGACTGTGCCCTGACCTGCAGTTTCATCTCTGGACTTGAACTCTAGGGTGTTGGCAAGTAAAGGGCAACTGCCCAGAGAGGTAAATGGCATGCAAATGCTTCACGCCCCCATCGTGTCAGAGAAATTAGGGGCTGTGTCATTTCTGCCAAGAGCAACTGCTCTTACCACAGAATTCTCTGTTTTTATCGTTTTGACTTGTAAGCAATCCTCCATGCTCCTTGTGGTGCTGTTGGCCTCAGGGCTCTCCTCTGGAACCTTGCTGCTCTGCTTGGCGCTTGCCTCATTGTCCCCATTTTCCTTGAGCGGAGGTGGCCTCGGGTGAACGTCGTTGCGCTGCTTCTTCGTGACGTGGGCATCAGGCCCGTGCACGGTCTTGACGTGCTTCCTGAGGGAACTAGGGTCTGTGTACCGCTTCGTGCAGCCAGGGATTTTACAGACGTAGGGTTTCTGTCAACACAAGCAAATCTTGGGTTATATTTAGAACAAGCCCAAATATTCCAGGTACAATGTATGGGCCAAGAAAATACAATGAGCATAGCGGTTGGCAGCAGTAAAATGTGGAGCATCTGCTTTGCAGGGTTCTGTAAGACTGAGATCTCTAAGATGTGATATATAGGCTGCTGCTGATCCACACAGACCTAGCCAGTCATTTGATGTTTGCTAAACTCCTTGTTTTCAGTTTCTGGATTAAAAGACAGCTAAGAATTCATGAAATACTTTCCTAATATTACTTTCCCATGTATGTATTTGCTCGGGTGGCCACAGGAATGTTTCCTGATTATGGATGGCACGGAGGTGATGTAGGGGACTGGCCATAACACATTCTCCCTGCTAAGGTGGGGTCCACATTGAGAAAACGTCTGAGACCTTCTGGCTGATGGAATTCCAGCAAAACCAAGCCAGACTGGATTCACCCTACCCAATCTATCATACCACTCCAGCACCTGTCACCTTGAAATCTGTTATTGTGCAAAACAAACCACAGGCATGCAATGCTTTTTTCAGACAATAGCACTCTATTCCCAAATTCATGAATCATTGATTGCCACAGGAAAACAAGGCTGAAACCATGCTTCTGAAAACAGAAGTCAGCAAACAGATACTTTTCTTCTTTTAACTTTTTTTTTTAATTTAATTTCCAATTCCAAAGTGTATTAGGGCGGCAGTTTGAGCTGGTGCTGCTGCGCTGCGCTGGAAGCTCTGAATTCATCACAAGTTCCGCTTTCAGCCTCACAGCTCCTCTAAGTATTTTTCTGCCAACGCACTAGGATAGATCCATGAAAAAAAACAGATAGATGTTGTTTGAAGACTACCCAAAATGACCATTCCTATTATTTTTTTAATCTGTTTTGTAATTTTACCCAGAAGCTTCAGTGAAAAAATACAAAGGAGTACATATTCTTTGCAGAAAGTCAGAATCATCACATGAAAAACATTGAAAGTCTGTTTTTTATTCAAAAGTATGCTTCCTGACTGATCTTGGCACATCACTTGAACAAACTAAATCCTTGTAAGACTCCACTGAGGTAAATATTTAATATATTTTAACACTGGGTAAATCAAAGCACAAAAAGTAAAATTGTTTATGAATCTCATGCAACCTTTTGGACAAGGCATTACAGAAATATTATTACAGCTATTAAAACCTATTTAAAAGAACAGAACCCCCACCACAGATGTTAAAAATCCCTACATAAAACAGTTCAAGGATTTTTTTACAAGATCCTTTAGGCCCAATAGTTTTTATTTTTCAGACACCAGTAATTAGGGCAACACAATCACTGTTGCTTGGACAGCAGACACTCCACCTAATGGTGTGAAACCATCATCTTCATCAGGCCATACCTCCTGCAACTGAACTGAGCACAGCTGCTGTTTTGTTGGCATGCCTCGCTATATCCCCTGGGTTATCCAGATTCTGACATCGGATGCAATGCATGCCCTAGTGAAGTCAACAATTTAGATATCTCGGATGCCTCCCTCCTACTCCCACGCACATACAGCACGATACACCTTAGGGTGGGAGAACTGGAGAACTCCCCAGGCACTCAGCAGAACTGAATTTCTTCATTTTACCCTTGTTTAGCTTGAATTGGAGAAAGTGTCACTCTGAGCCTTTGGCTAGCCATGAACTCATCCCACTCTTTCATGTATGCACTGGAGAGTGGTCACGGGAGAAAAGCCCTTTTCCCTGGTGTAACTTTGAAGGCATCCCCTTGAAGGGATTCGAAAATCACTGAAAGTTTAAAATTAAATAGTGCATGTGACATTTCAACAATCAAACAAAAGCCAGTGTGGTAATATATCACCAGCCTTGAACTTCAGTATGTTTGAAACACCCATGTCCTGTCACATAATGATGGAGAAAAATACAGGGAACCTGAAACTTCCCCCTTAGAGGAGACACGGATGACTAACTCTGAAACTGTGGTGTATCCCAAGTAAATACTGCAAGCAGAGGAAAATATTTAGTAGGTAGCTAGGAACCTCAATAGAGTTACCAATGGGTAATGGGAAATATTCACGGCCACAAACTCCTGCTTTGCATCCATGTGGTTTTTGTGAGCCAAGGTCTCAGTGCAGTTTTGCTAACTGTGGTCATGGCCACAGCTGGTTGCAAGACCCTCACCTGGGCCTGCTGCCCAATGCAAAGAGCTTTGCCATGAGGAATGTCATCTGTTGCAAAGGATCATAAGTTCCTCAAAAAGAGGGTGTTAAATATATGCAACTATATGCCAAGAGTAATTACATGCAGCATACAGATCTCTCACAAGTCCTGGGTCATGCCTGTGTTGCATCAGGGAGGGCTGAACAGCATTCAGGAGTGACTATGATCACAAAATGTAAGACCATGCAGTGCCATGTAGTTCCCGTGGTAAGGCTCAGCTGATCTAGTACAAATCCTCAACTAGTGGCTATGCTGTTTCTGCATCTGAGAAGGCTTTGGCATCCTCCAGGGGAACCAACAGCAGAGGATAAAATCCCTCTCTGAGTCTTTATTTTGTGTTGTTGGATGCAGCCTGTGTCAAGTGTCAGCATATGGTGGATCAGTGTCCACCATAGACAGGAAGTTGGATGCTCCTGCCCTACAACTTCACCTTCTTGCACAATGGGAACCCAAATGAATAGACCTTCAAGTGTGTCTGAGCTCTGCTCAGATGAAGTGAGGAGTCATCCCAGATCCAGTGAAGCTCCTGATCTGGATCACTTGGGAAACTGAACCCATCAAAGAAATGACATTTAATAATACAGCCAAAGCCAAAATTCCACATGTAGGAACATGGGACACCAGCTGGCCCAACAGAAGGGAAGCTGGAGTGCCCAGGAAGGATCTTGGGAAAGCTCTAGGGAACAGAGCTCAAGTGATCTATGGGCAGAAAGTAGCTCATGTTCTGCTTCAGTGTGCACAAACCGGGCAGAGTGAGTCTGCAACCAGCACTGAAAGTTGTACCAGCAGTCTTGATCCATCCACATGAGAATCCTTTGGGATGGAAAAGGGATGCAAAATTGATTTAAGGACAGGAAAAAATACTGCAGTAATGGCAATCTTCAGTTGCTTGACTGACTTATTAAGCTTATGAGAAAGAAGATGGAGAGTGACTTAACACTGTAGTGTTAAGAGGTGGAAATAGCAACAACAAAAGGGACATTGGATCCAGCACTGGAGAAAGGCAGATAAAGCATCCAGGGCTGGAAAACAATTTCTAATACCCCATATGTGAGATTAAATCACGACTGCCTACCTTTCAGGGGAAGAAAGTCAAACACCAGTTACTGGGAATGTAGGTTGCTGAGCAGATGAGAAGTTGCATGTCTTGTTCATCCCTCCTGGCCTCAAGGTCAATGCAGCCTTAAACCAACCCCAAACTACCCACTCGCAGTGCAGATATGGATTAATTTTAACCTATGTCCTGCTGGGGAAGTGTCTCACTGGTAAAGGTCAATCCTGACATTTGGGTTCATACCCAAACCAAATTATACTGGGATCCATCTCAGCATCACACAGCATGGAAGGGCATCCTAGAATCTGCATCCTTGTTCTGACTCCAACAGAATATCCGAAACCTACAAAGCTTTGGTTATCACTCATGGATATTATGCTAGAGATAGAAATACTCCCAGCAAGCCCTTTGTAGACACAGTATCGCTTTAAAAAGCTGTCATCTGTGGCAATTGTGTTCCATTCTCCAATAGTCTATATTTAACTGTTGCAAATTAGGCTACAGACAGAATTCTTCATGGCTGCAAACACTATTAGAACTTTGGAGTGTTGTTTTTTCTTCCCCTGTCAGCTAATTAGTGGTAATATAAATTTCAATCGTCGGTTGTGGTTGATTGCAACAGACCATCACATGCGTTACAATAAAGGCAATTTCCTCTGCTCCCCAACTACTAATAGCGGGTCTTTATTAGCCAAGGTTAACAAAGCATTGCATTGTGCTCTATCATTGTACATCAAACGGTGGAGGGAGTGTTATTTCCAGAGCGTCAGGATCCAGAGTAGCTGTTATACTACTGCAAGTCTGCTCCATAGTGATATTAAACACCACATGCACAACTGTGCAATCCTGTTTGCACTATTAAAAATTATAAATTTGGAAAATGCTTACTTTAATTTCCAAAGCTGATTAAAAAGTTTGCATACTTTAACATCTGTTTATGATTTCAACCATGGCTTTCATAAATATAACACTAATGTGGTCTGGCTCTCTAGCAAAATAAATCCCATTAAAAAATAAGAAAAACCTCTCATTACAGTAGGTTTATTTTTACATGAGTCCAGCATGTAAAGTGTATGTTTATTGTCAGCAAAATTAAAAAAAAAAAAGCCCTCCGTTGAGCTGCGGTGAGGCCAGGCTTACCTCATTGGAATGCGTCCTGTTCTGGTGCTTGGCTCTGTCCGAGGCATTGGAAAAGGCTTTATTGCAGCCTTCATGTTCGCAGACATAGGGTTTTTCTCCAGTGTGGGACCTCAGGTGTGTCTTTAAGTTCTCCAGGCGGGAATAGGCTTTGGAACAACCCTCAAACTAAAATAAAAATAACACAAGAGGAGTGATTAATTAACCAGAAAAATTTGATTTTCCCTCTGCTTAAACCCTTCTCATCTGTTTCTCATTCTTTCCTTTTTTCTTCCTTTTAAAGGGCTTGTGTTTTAGGGAACAACATCCACTTTGTTGGGAGAATGTGCTTCCCTAGGCAGGCTGAGAGTTTCAGCAGTGAGTCATATTTAAGGTGCTGCTCCTTGTTGGGTACCCACCTGACATTTCAACAAGAGACTCTTTTTTCCAGCAGGGTTTAACACCCCTCCACTCCTCCTAGGGCTCTCTTAGCCCCTCCTGCCATCCCTTTGCAGCTAACACACTCAGAAACACAGGCCCTCTCCTTCCCACCCTAAGAACTGACGACTTCTTGACAGTTTGACCAGCCTTGCAACTTCACTAGCACCAGCACTGGAAAGGCCAGACCATTCTCTAACACACAAGCAGAAATCTAGTAAGCTTTGAAGTTTCCCAAATTACAGTTTGGGTCTACTCTCAGAGGATGCTGTGGTCAGGCTGTCTGACATTACCAGCTTAAAAAACAAGACTCAATCTTGAAGACAGATGGATTTTTGGATGACAAAACAGGCCAGGAACCTTCCTCCTGGAAGGAAACCAGCTGCCCACACAACGAGAAGGAGTTGCTTGGGAGACATGGTGAGGCTTCGGGTGATGTAAGTCCTGCCACTCTCCACTCTGGTGGGGCTGGAGGCTTCTCCCTGCACCTGCCCTGTCTGCAGCATGGGAGGATTTTACCTCAAACCAAGGTGAAAATCTTAAATGCTCTTTGGTAATACAAGTGGGAACTTACAAACACTGGAAGAGGTTTTAATAAATGTAAAGCTCCCTTCCAAATTCTACCCAAACGTTGCACTTGCTGTTCAGCTGGGAGCATTGAAAAGCCCACGTTGACTTCTTATGCAAGCACCTTAAAACACACTTTAAATTTCAACAAGCAGGCCCTCCTGTTGTAATGTACACAAGCTACAAGGTGTTGTATTTTAGTCAGACCACTTAAATGTGTCTACAAGTTCAGTCCAGATGTGACAGGACTTCACATTGCTGTGTTTGAGTCTTGGCCAGTAAAGAAACTGATGTCATAGCAGGACAGGTCATGCCACAGCTCAGTGTCTGGTTTCCCTGTGGGCAGCTGAGTGGTTCTACAAGTCCAGAGATCTAGCCCTTTTGGGCAGAGGCCAAAGGCAGATACATGCAACAGCAATGCTACTACCTGTATCCTTGTGTTCCACAGGCACAGGACTCACCTGCACTAAGGAGTGGGGTAAACATGCAGCCCGTGAAACCCATGAAGCACATAAGCACAGGCTGATCCCATATAAGTTTGTTGTGCTGGAAGAGAAGTAAGGTTACTCAAGCTTCCCTTCAAGGCCTAGCACAGGGATGGTGGACATAAGGCAAACTTGCTTTGCTCTCTTGAGATATACGGAGCTCTTCAAGGACAGTAGAAGCATCCTGCAAGAGCTAATTCCTTCCACAGCTTTGTTGGGGTGGGATGAATCCAGTTCCCCTTCCTTTCATTAGCCCATCTGGCCCATAGAACATGCTGCAACTTTGAGGTAGCACAGTATATCCCTTTCTTCTCTTGCCCTGTGCAAACAGGCCTTTACAACTCAAGTCGCTTATGGTTATTGAAATACATCATTCCACTTGCTGGAAAACAAAGGAAACTCAGCACGAGGCAACTCATGTGTCCATTCTGGTTTTGCTGGATACTGACACAAAAATGCAGTTATTAAGAGCAAAAGTACTGAGGCTACATTTTCAAATAAGAGCTTCTCAACAAAGCAGCCTGTGCATGTTCAAAGCAGTTGTGTTGTTCCCACTCTTACGCATGGATTTGATTATGTCAGTGGGAGTTCTGGCCGTCATCTGTTGAAATAATCCTTGACTGAGTCTCAGGCTGCAATAGGGCTCATCTGTAGCTTTATGTACACCACAACCTTCTTGTCTGAAACAAATGGTGCTTTGAAAAATCACTGCCAAACTTGGACAAGGAATGCTCTGCTGTAGAAGGGCACTGTCTGCAGAGCTGCCATGTATCCCAGGCAACTGGAAACTGGTGGTACTCCAGTTTGGGGAGAGTTGCTGTGACGTATCACATATGGAGGATCTGCAGTTCTCCAGGAGGCAGAGGATGACTTGAGACTCAAACACACACAGCCTTGCCATTGCTCCAGTGAGACACAACCGAGGTCTGAAAGAGGCAGGATTGTGCAGCGTTGCTTTTTCCTGCTCTATTATAGCACCGAAGAGGATGCAGATCCTGCGGCTTTTTGTCTTCTGAGTCCCTCTACCCGCAAGGGCAGCACTAGACTTTCCCTCACTGCTCACTCTGTAGCATACTGACGATCAATATTCCTTCAGACTTTTAAGGAAGATTGGTAAAGCATTAGAAGTGGGCAAAGTGCTTTAGAAGATTAAAACAAAGGACATGGCCCTGTGCCCCAGGGAGCTTATGCTCTAAATTAAATGAACACAGGGCTGGAAGACTGATAAAGGAGTCATGCAGCAAGCAAATCATACATATCCTAATATTTGTAAGCAGGAGCTGGGGCAGAGCCAGGGAGGGAGTAAGGCTGGAAGTGACTAATGGAGCAGAAGAGGAGGAAGATATAGGAGGAGGGTTCAGACATCTGCTGAGCAGAAAGACTCATCCCTGAGACTCTGGGGAGAGGAACAGTGTAATGCTGACAGCGGAGGAGGTACGAAAAACTGGCAGGAGGAGAAGGCAGGGAGCAGAGGATATCAAAAGACAGGGATGGACCTTCAGGAGGAAAAAGGGCTGAAGTATATGTGTAAAGAGATGGTGAACACCTCTTCTCTCCTACCAGCTGGCCACAGCCATTAAACTCCACAGCTTGCTTCTTTTTTGTGCTCCCCCATCAGCCATCCTTGGCTGCTCCATGTCAGCCAGTGGTGCAGTGGGAGACTCCATGTTTGAGGGCAGATATGAGCTTTAATATCTTGAAGGTGAGGTGGAGGTGAGCCCAGATCTCCCATGTGCTAGATGAACCTGTAAACCACAGGGCTGAGATACAAAATAGTACCCCATGCTCTTCCTCAGGCACTGCTTAACTCTTGACTGCTTGCATGCAGAAGATCTGGGGACTGAGCTCCTGGTGAGGTTCAAGCACCCAGAGGTTGACCTCACCTCTAGATTAAGACAGCAGAGGCAAGTGGTGTTGGCTCAGCTCCCCAGGCTGGAAGAAGGCATGTGTGCACACTCAGCTATGTGAGTGAGGGAAACTTGCAGCCCCAGCAGCAGTACTGGGCAATGCAGAGTTAGACACGACCAGGGTTTGGTGGTTCCCCACAGTGTAGAGCTACTGGATTTCCTTCTTGGATGTAAGCAGCTAAACTTGCTGGTTTTCTACCTGAAGTGGCTTGTCCTGAGTCCCTCTGGATCTCTATGGTAGAGCTGAACCCATTTTCCCCAAGGAAATGCAGTTTTTCCCACTAACACCTTGACCACCCTCCTTGACCGCTTGCCTTGTCCCCAGGGTGAAAGCTGCAAATAGCTGTAAGCCAGACAGAGAGAGCTGGACTGGCCCTGAGCTGGGTGCCGGCAGATACCCTGGGAGAGCCCTGCTCAAAGCCATGTCTGTATCTACACACACTTTCATGTGACCACCAAAGTCCCGTGTCCCACTTGCCAAGCTGAGATGCACCATGTGTCCCTGCAAGCTCACCGTGCACTTGTGTGGCTTCTCTCCGGTGTGCCTTCGCATGTGCACCACCAACATATACTGAGCTTTGAAGGGCTTCTGCTCCCTCGTGCAGTCCTGCCAGCGGCAGACAAACTCCTTCTTCTCCCCATGGATGTGATCGTTGTTGATGTGCTGGTAGGAGAGAAGGGAGAAGCAGGTCACTCCTGGAAGAGCTGATGGCAGAAAAGCACACATGGTGCTCCAAAAGCAAGCTCTTCCCTCCCCAGTGCTTGTGGTCAGGCACTCCACCTGGGTCCCAGGTGTACAGATAACACCAGGGACACGGGAGCCAGCTCCGCAGTCTGGTGTGTCCTGCAGGAGAAGCTGCACAGCACCCAGCATACTGGGTGCTGGGTCCAAAGCAGCTATGAATGGGAGGTTTGCAAAAGCAATGGGGACCAATGTGTCAGGGAGAGAGGATCCCTCTCAGTGTCTCCTTGGCTGCCTGACGTCACTGTTGAGGAGGATGTATATAGAGTCTTTTTTGTCTCTGACAAACCCTCCTGTTCTGCATTTACGCAGCTGGGTCCCTTTCCTGGGGCACTGCTGGAGGATGGGGGAGAGGAGGAGACAAGCCTCGATTAGACTCAGTGATCTTAAAGGTCTTTTCCAAACTAAATGACTCTACACTTCTATGATCCTAAGCCTGCCTGCACACCAGCCCGTACACCGGCCCTAAGACATCCACCTGCTGTCCAGTGCTGGCGGCTGGCAGGAAATGACAGCATCTGCGAGCTATGCGCCAAGGAAAGCTTGGTGGCCTCAATTACTGCTAATTACCTGGGTCCCTGAAATCCTGTGCTGGGGTGTTGAAAAGCCAGACCCAGAACAGTGCCTTCATCCACCCTCTGGAGGAAGACAAGGCTTGCTTTTTCCCAGCCCAGGGCAGATGAAGCCCTGACGAAAATAAACAGAGCCGGAGACCAGCCCATCGGCAGCGCTGCTCCCGCGGTGGCCTTGTCCCTCTGAACGGGGTCTTACTGCCAAAAATAATGCCTGTCCTCGCTCCTGTGTTTTCAGCAGACATTAACTGACAGGAAATCCTAAAATAAAGCACTTTGGGTTTGTGTTTTGTTTTTCTTTTGTGCTGAGATTTTTCTGCAGCCCCTGCCTTCATCCCCCTTGCCAAGGCCAGGCACACGTTGCAGCTCGGAATGAGACTTTCTTGGGGAGTGAGGCAGCAGGAGAACACAAAAATGCATTAAAACAGAATCACTGAACTTTGCAGTCCCAGTCAAATCCAGTTCTAACATTTTGTGTGCTGTGGCCCAACCCTGGGGACAGGGACCTGTTGCTTGGGGCACCAGGTCTACCCAGAGGCAAGTGGAGGTGCATGACAGCTGGTCCCTTGGGCACCACAAGTAAACACGAAGAGCCAAAGCTGTGTGCTGGGAGGGTTGGGGGAGGCTGGGTCTGGGAGAAGTTTCGTATGGGTTTGGAGCTCAGCTGCCTATGGTTCTGGTTTGTAACATGGCATCAGTGTGAGATTTTAGCCTCAGACAGTGGAAATTTGGTGAACCCCCTCAGGAGACCCATGAACGTGCTAAACCATGTCCAGACCAGACTGGGAAGAAATGTCTCTTGGCTCTGTTTGTGTGGGAGTCTGACTTGCAACCAAGACTACGCACAGCAGTGCTAGGAGTGGGGGAGGGCACAGGCTCGCCTGTTTAGTCCTGCTTGGGCCAGAGGAAGACACATTCATGGGAAGGGGACTGTAGCCCCCCTTCAGGCTTACTAACTCACTGTCTGAGCAACATCTGCTTTCCATCACACAGTGCAGGAGCAGTTGCACAACTCATCACACTTCAGCTACAGCTCCATAGCACCCATCAAAGTCCCACCTGGCGGGAGGCTTTGCTTAGGCTTCTCTCAAATTTAGTGTGACCTTTGAGGCTCGGAAAAGTAGTGGTGCTTGCAAAAATATGTCCTCTCTCCTGCTGCTCCTCATTGACACGCATGTTTCCCACAAGCACATTGCTCACTGTGTATGGACAACAGATCCTGCATGCCCAGTTACTTTCCTCTGCACACAAACTAGAGTTTTTCCATTCACGGTGGGATGCCACCTTCTCAGAAGTTGGCCCACGGCATCTGTATTTCATTTGCATGTGTATTTTGGGCCTCCCAAATCCACAACCCTGTGTCACTAGTAATCATAGTACAGAAGCCTCCGTTTTCATAACCTTCCAAATTTAGGAAAATCTTGGACATTCCATCAAATATTTTTCTTTGGGTTTTCTCTGGAAATAAATTGTGCTCAGCTGCCTGGATCTGCCCTGCACTTTGCTTTGGGCAGAGTTAGTTTTTCTTGTGTCTGCGAGGGAAATGCACAAATACTTCTAGACAAATGTGAGCCCAGCCCATCTGACAGGGCTGCTGTGGTTTAATCCCAGAAAAGCAATGACCCATGGCATACAACGTGCAACCCATTGAGCACCTTATCACTCATGTGGCCCTGAAAACCATTTCCAAATCTGTCTGTACTCAAGGATTGTTGCACTGAACCAGTGACTTCTGGCAGAGGCGGGAAGGTGCTAGCCTTAGATGGAAGAAGAGCACATGCCCAAAATTATTGTTTAGAGTGTGGTCCCTCTGGGCTAAGATAATGTTTGCGTGCAGAGCCTGGGGAAATGAAGACTGACACTTACTTGGTAGTGTCTAAACGTGACTAAAATGAAGATATAAAAAAGGGTGAGAGCAGATACGAGCCCTCGGGAAGAGGGCTACATGAGTCACACATGGGTGGCCCCTGGCAGGCTTGGAGTCCAGCTGAGGCAAGCAGCAAAAGGCTGAAGAGAAAGGAGAAGATAGCGGGTCCTCTCACAAAATTTCCTCAATCCAACATTTTGGTGCAAGCAGCAGTGTTGCTGCAGCTGGTGAATTCCCAACAGCTCTGGGCTGGCTTTAAGCAAATAGGGTTTGCACAACAGACCCAAAATGAGGACTGGGAAGGTGCTGGGTTGGGGGTAGGATGGGGCTCAGACGCAGATCATGTCTGATGTCACAGGCACTTGCTCTGAGTTTGAGGGATTTGTTGAACCCAGAAGCCAAAGGAAACCAAACAGTGGATTCCCAGGTGAAGCAAAGCACGCAAAAGGTTCTTGGAATTAATTAGAACTGAAAATCTGATTAATGACTTGGTTTGGGAATGCTTCAGAGAGCAGTTTTGACACTGGTTTGGGGATATCACTGTGATTACGGAAGCCCTATTTCCCAATTTAAAAAAAATCAACCCACTTTCTGTATTTCAGGTCCTGATGGAGACAGTAGAGCATGTCTCCAAACTCTGGAAGTGCTCTATTTTTGTGGTAGGGATGAGCTGAGCAGGTCAACAGCCTCTAAGTGATATGGCCCCGCAGCTCATGTCACAGCAACGTAAAAGGCTTTCACAGCCTGGACAAGGACCTACGGCAGTATGAACGATCCCTGACTCATAGCTGGTGTAGGTACATGGGGAGGCTCAGTGAATACAGCCAGCGAAGAACGAAGGGCTCAGCCCCCTTCATGGGGTTGTGCACAAGGGAGACTGAAACTGCAGCCTCAGCAGCTAAGAGAACAACATCAGATAATCTGTGAGAGTCTTCTTGCAGTTAAACTCCTCGGGGAGCAGCGACCTGCTTTGGCAGTGTTTACACACTGTATCTCTGATTTGCACCTTTAGTAGCTCCCAGAGTGAGCTCTGGCTGTACAGCAGCTAGTGATAAAAAATGAGGACAAGTGCACAGAAACACAAATTTATCGCTGGGGTTTCCTCCCAACCATTACTCACATGGACGAGCTGCTCTTGAGTGTCATATTCCTTTGTGCACCCTTCCCAGTGACAGTTCGTCTCATAAATAACCTCAGGCTCCTGTTTACATTCATCCTTGTCTAGATCTTCTTTCAGGTCTGTCAGATGCTCCTGCAACACACAACAGTACATTGTATAAGGTGAACTTCTTTCATCTGAATTCCTCCATCACTCATAGATTACGGTGCAGGTATCAACTGCTTGTTGTAGCAACGTAACATCCTTGATTACTGTGAAATAATGAGTTACAGGGTTTTGGTAGAAATGGATCAGAGTTAATAACAAGACATGAAACACCCTGAAGCCATGGTCGCAGTGGTGCCTCGCTCCAGCCAGGTCATGGGCAGTCACAGGAAAGGCTGAAGAAAGGAAAAGGCTGGCTTTTAACCTTTGTCTGTGTTTGCTGGAGCAAAACTTCTGATCTTGGAGGAGTGGGAAATACAAGCATGAAGAAACCACAGAGCAGTTAGAGCCTCGTGGTCACCACACTCACCTGACATGGGTTGGGGAGGGGGGTTCCTGTTCTCCACATCTTTCAACAGATGAGAAAATTGTACCTAATCCTTACCCAAAGATTTACAGGTGATGCTCGTTTGCTGGGTGCTCCACAGGGACAAAGTGGTGAGCCCACAAAGCACTCCTCTGAGATAGGGAAATTTGGGAAGCTTGAGCAAGACCCAGTGATGAGTGGATTACAGAGCAGAGCTCCAGGGGCTCTGGACTCATAAATAAGTTACTTTAATGCTGGGCATGCTGTGAGCTCTCTCCTTAACTTTACTTTATAGCCAACTCCTCAGTGCTAAATACAGCATAGAAGATTTTTGTTATGGCCACTATGAGGATTAAAACATCAGCACCTACAAAATAGTGTAACATGCAACATAATTAATACAATTCAGAGTTAAGGACAACTGTTGGCTTGTGTGTGTCAGACACCTGCACTACAGACAAGGCAATTAGCAACCAATGTTGACTTGGGAATTTAGCAATACAATATCAGGCAGATTTTGACCCCCTTCATTCCCTTTCCTGCTAACTACTACTACTGCCCAGTACAGAGCATCCTGCCTCCAGGGCACCTTTAGACAGGAACACCCAGGGTGACTGACCACATCAGATGCTGTTCCTCATGATCTGATGCTCCATTTGCCCCCATAAGTGTGTAGACACAGTCAGACCAGACTCAGACTCATCTTAAACTACCTCTAACCTCCCCAAATGGACCTACCTGGCTGCCATCTCTTTCCCCACCAACACCTTCGCAATGCCTACTGAGGAGCTGCAATGATTAATGACTTAATGGCATTATATAGCTTGGAAAGTGAGAGGTGCTGTAGGAAAGTTCAACAATTTCCATTAACTATCTCCTGACATACATGCCAGCAGTGACTTTTGTGACTTTTCAATTCAAAAGTTTAGATATGGGGAGGAAGAGATTTGTTTTAATTAGCTCTTAATTAAAAAAAAAATTAAAATTGTAAGGTGGCTCCTGGGACAGGAGACTGTAGTAATTTACAGAAAGACTTCTGGAGATTCAAACTATATCAGAGCCCAGAGCCATAGCCTGAGAAAGTTCAAACAGCAGCTTCTTTTTCCTGCAATTCCTATTCGGTTGAGCTGTGAACATTATTTTTTGTTGAAACTTTTCTCCCCATGCAAACTGTAGTCTCTGGAAAAGTGAAATTTTCTACTAAAAATAATATTTTGACAAAATTTTTGTACTTTCCATTGGAGAAATGGAATTGAAACCCTTTTAATTTGTTGAAGAGGACTGACTTGTTTCATTTCTAGTTAGTTCAACATTAATCTGAATCTGTACTGGAGCTGCTGTGGTATCGTAAGAGCACAGTAACTCAGGTCCCTCATGCCTGATGCTCCACTATGTCCCACAAATCTTGTCTGGATTGTGTTTTTCATAGCATAAGCCATCATGGGAGATACTGTCTGGCCAAGGATTTTAAACACCCAAACCACAACTCACATGAAGCGTTTCCAGTACAGCATTTCCAAAACAAAACACACACATGAATGCTTTTTTTGGGATGCCTGAGCTTCATACTCTGCAAAAAATGTAGCAGTCAATAATTAACTGACTGTAACTCAACTTTTCAGCACAGTCTCCTGCAGAACAGGAATCCCCAAATTTAACAAGTTGCTGTCGCTTAGACCAACTGAAGAGGAGACACCTGCTACGTTCAGTCTTGTAACCTGTTCTCCTTGCCAAGAATGGGCTGTCTTTTACAAGGTACTTTCCAGTAATTTCCCAGTCAATACTGAAAAGCTGCAAGACGTGAAGCCTACATTTCCCTTGGGGTATTACTTCACAGATCTCCTCATTAGGAATTACTAGACGACCAGCGTGTGTTTTCCTTCTCTTAATTTCACCTTGCTATTTTAATCAAGTCTCCTTGCATCACTTTAAATGATTCTCCCCCTTCTTTCAGCACTTGTTTCACATAAGGCTGAGTGGATGAAACTCTGGGGAAGGGCTGCAGGGGTGAGCCAGGCTGATGCTACCCAAGCACTCCCTGCTGATGGGTGCACACCTCTTCAAATCAGAGCAGAGAAAGGAGGACGACAGTCATCAAGCAAGCAGCTGGCTGTCCCACAGCTCTTCTGCTTTGAGAAAGCAGCTGATGGCTTTCAAATCTGTTTTCATTTGCCACAAGAAATAAACATGTGGCCCCATTAGCCTGGGTGAGAGCCAGATTGGTTTTTTGGGGCACGTGCTTTTGCAGCAGCATGTAGATACACTCCTAAACTCAAAGCTCCAGAGAGATGCCTCTTTGCCCTAATTGTGCTGACTACAGCATGTTTATCTTTCCCTGATATGCTATCTTCATCAATTTTACCAGCCTCCTGATGACTGCACACGTTGCTGTCCCCATGCATCATGCTGAGACCTGCTCCTGAACCAGGGCAGAAGGAGAAATTTGTCATCAACTCTTCCATTCACTTGACAATAACACAGCCTAATATTTCATGAAAATGAAGTGCCCAGAGCACTCCTGATAGTTTACAGTTGTGATAAAGGATGGTCAGATGGATACTGTCAGCCGTTAAACAGTTTGCAATCACAGAGCTCTGGAAAGAAAGTAAAAGCCTTTGGGTCCTTCCTGGTGTCAAATGTTGTGTCACCAATGTAAATGATGTTTCTAGGAACAATTCCTTGTTGAATCAAGAAGTTGTCCTTTTTTTTCAATCTTTCTACCTACATGCAAGATTCCTTTGTAATTTACATTTGCTCTGAGACACCAGTGCTGCTTGCTTTGCAGCACAGAAAACTCAGACATCATTTTAAAAGTTATTACGCTTGAAATATTCCCTCCCTCCTTTTCTACCTAAGCACAGCAAACAGCAAGCTGAATTTCAAGCACCCGTTGAATGCTTCAATCAGTGACTGCATCTCTGCCCTGTACCTTGCTGGGCTTCCTGCTGCAAGAGACACCCACTCGCCTGGCAGCCTTGCATGGCAAGCAAAAGGTGCCAAGAGTATCACTCCTGAGGACAAGGACCCAGCAGCTTGCTGCCTCGGTCCCACAACACGTCTCGCACCAAGGTTACCTGTGTGGTTGGGGATGCTGGGGGCAAGCCCTCCACTTCAGTCTTGACTTTGCTGCGCTTGTTAATTACTGGATTGACTGTGCTGCTCACGGCCGACTCGCTGTTCTGCTTGTTCTATGAGAGAAAACCAGGGAAGATATGGCACCAGGGTTTGGGATGAGAGACTGATTGCAGCCCACATCTTCATTAAAATTTAACTAAGAAATCAGTCAAGGCTTAACTTCAGGAGTGGCCGGGGACAAGGGGGTATCGGCCTACTGGCCTGGGCTTTGCATGAAAACTACCCCGTGTGGGTTTGTGCAAGGCAGAGAAGGAAGAAAGGGAAGAGTCAATGACAGCATCAGCTTCTGCAGGCTCACCAATGAGCTTGGCCCCGCTGCTGCTGCTCCATTTCAGAGTGATCCAGTCCCTGTCAAAGCCATCAAAACCTTATGCAACCCCCACCCAAGGCATGAATTTATTTCTCAATGTGATGAAATGATTTGTTGAGAAAATGAATTCCTGGGGGGAGAAGGGGGCTCTGGTTACATGCAAGGGCTCTGGCACGCTGGGTGCACGAAAGGCTATGTGTATATTTTGCTAAGCTCTTAAAAAATGAGAACAACTTCAGGAGAAAAAACATCCCATTGTATGTGCATAAAATTGGAACATTAACATTTTAAATACACTCTTGCTAATTGCTCAAGATTGGTCCTGCAAGTTATTAAACAGAGGCATAACTCCTGCCAGCCACATTATTTTGGTAGCCAGTTTGTGAGAAGAAAACAAAACCAGTCAATCAAATAACCTTCAATAACAAACAGAGTTTGCAGTGCAGCGACCATAAGAAACCCTAAAACAATAAACCTGTCTGTAAAGTTCAGTATGATACAACTAAACCAACAATTTGAAATGGGTGTGAAATGAGGTGAAATAAGTCTTTGGGGAGAAAAGCAACTGCAATTTAAACTTCCAAGGAAGGAAAATGGGAAGAAAAAAATGATTAAAAATATGCTAGACATATTCACTAAAGCTGTGCATGTGGAGGGCTTGTGCACACATGCATGCACCTGTGTGAACTCACAGGTATTTGCAAGGATGTGTTTGAGGTGTGGGATTTCATACACATCATGGCATTCCTAGTTTTCAAAATCTGGCCCCTGGTTTTGCAAACCTGAACAGTAAAAATCAACAGCAAGGATACTCCGAGAGAGAAAGCTACTGAAAAAGAAGGAACAAGAAGTAAAATGGTTATCAGGCCTAGATACGATGCACTAATTTGTTAAAGAGGAAAGGAATAAGGTGTTTTAAGACAATCAACATGGTTCATGTCAGTAGAAAAAAGGAAGGAGGGACTGGTGAAGGAATTGATGAAGCTTGGTTCACAGTGCTCAAGTGTGTATCTGGCAAAACACTCCAGCACATGCTGAATTCCCTCAATTTCAATAGCACATAACACATGTTCAAGGAGATTTGCTGCCTGAGATGACCCTGCATATCATGTTCAAACGCTCTGATGGATCAAGACCTTTGGTTCAAAGAGAATGGGTAAAACTCCCACAACCACCACGAAGGGTAGCACTCATCCCATGGAGAACGTGCCTCCATTTCCCCATGTGCCATGCATGGAGAGAGCCAGGATGGCCATCCCTACCTGGCTGGAGTCAGAGATGCAGTTGCTGTTGCTGCTGATCTGTGCTGGTGGTGGGTTGACGGAGATGACTGCCATGTGCTGCCGTGGGGGGAAGGTTGGGGACGGCTGGATCAAGGGAGGAGTGTGTCCGAAGGCTGAGCTCAGGCCTCTCTGCTGGGT
Source organism: Antrostomus carolinensis (assembly GCF_000700745.2). Lineage (NCBI taxonomy): Eukaryota > Metazoa > Chordata > Aves > Caprimulgiformes > Caprimulgidae > Antrostomus > Antrostomus carolinensis. Next base: position 156,946 of record NW_010289426.1, read on the forward strand.
CAGGATCTGCTGGTACGTCACTGGGTTAATGGGGTGGGGGAAGCTGAATGCCGGGCTGCAGCAATAGGAGGAGAAAAAATTCTGAGGATTCATTTTAAACAATATTTATCACATTAGCTAGTGTCTGATTCAAGTTCAGCTTCCTGGAGACTCCAGGAGACAGGCTGCAATGCCCCAGCTAGATGCATTCAGTGCCATGATAACCCGCTTTACTGCAAAGACAGGATTTGTTTCATGTGTGCCTTACAAACTTGTGAATCACTGCAACCCACCTATCAGACTGATTGTAATTTATTTGCTTCCTATGTTTAAAAGCAGTCAAAGCCCTTGGAAGGGAGTGCAGAAGAGGACGGGACTTGGATACATCTGGCTTTGCAGCCCCTGAGCCTCCCAGATTTCCACAGGCAGACCTACTCTGCAGACTTGCAACCTTGGGGTTATGCTACTCTGGATATAAAAAACCAGCATCACCTGGCACAGATCACAGTGAGAATGAATAACTATCCATTTAACATAGTCCAAACCCATGCAATTTACTCTGCATTCAGGTGAGGGGAGTGCTGGCTCAGGGGACTGCTGAAGTATGTCCCCCTTCATATGTAGGTCACTAGTTCAGCTCCAATCTAGGTCAGTAGTGACCAGAAACACCATCAGCTTCTGGCTGCTTGGGCACTAACTGGGGGCAACCGGTCCAAGCCAGGATGCAGCAGCTGATAGTATTAAAACCGAAGCACTGCTTCTGGAAAGAAGGGTTTACTCCAGGGGTCAGTCCCCTTGGCAGAGATGGAGAAGCACAGGAAATGCTCTGCTCCCTGTATGCTAGGTGGGTGATGAACAAACCATAGACTCTCAGCCCCAAAATTGATTATTTACCACCTTTAAGAGGTGGTTGCCCTGAACCTTCAACTGCCTTTACATCACTATGATTGCCCATAGTGTGAGTGCACAGAAAACAAGGCCATAATTAGCAACACACTTAATTTCCAATTTTGCTTATTGCTGGTGACCATACAATTAGTATTTCTGTTTCAAACCAGTTAATGACAATTTGACCAAAAGAACAAAGGGCAAAAATCACTACAGTGTAAAAGAGCTCTGGGAGTTAAATACACGCTGCAGCAAATGAGGTGTGATGGCAGGCTGCCGCACAGTTTTGTTATGTTACAGCAAAGTCCAAAAATGACTTTCTGAAGTGCTACTAGGATCTGGGTCTGAGCAGGTGAGAAAGGATTCTATTCCTGCCACTGAGACATTGTTAAAATAATAACCAAAAACTCTTTTCACCCCAAATTGCTGACAGTTATCCCGTTATATGTGTAACCCATTTTGCAAATCCTGACATTCAAGATACACCTTTAGAACACCAAGAGAAGTTTCAAATTCAGTATTATTACTTGATTATTACTTGATTTGTTGAAAACACCAGATGCTACTTTGAAAAGCCTAAAATCTGAGTATAAAATGAAATGTTACAGGTATGCCCAGTTAAAGACAACAGGTGACAAGACTTCAAAAAAAATGATTACCAGACACAGAGCTGCTATTTGTGTAAGTTAGCATTATGTTTGATTCTACAGTCAAATTCTAAATAATGCTGCCAGATAAAGTAACTGATAAAATTAACATTGCAGTTATTAAAGGCAGTGTCTCTGTTTTCCCCTACAAATTTTAGGAGTGCATGATCTTTATAAACCCTTGCTTTGCAACATCATTGTTAATTAGAACTAACATTTTTAACAGCTAAGTAATAAAAAGAATAATAACATTGTGAAACTTGGGTGAAGCAATCATGGCAGGAATTGACAACAGTGAGTTGCCGAGTGTAAGTGCTTTTTAATTAAGGTTTGAGCAAAACTTTACTCAAGGGCTTCAATTTGTTTTAAATATGTTTTTAGAATTAGGCTCTTAAATCCACCCAAGCAACATTTTTTTTCAACGATGTGGACCAATAATTTAGAGAATACTTTGGGGCAATCTCTTAAATCAGAAGGTTTCTTAATCAGTCCAACTGCTTGCAATGTGCATTTTTTAGACGAATTTATTGTCTGTTTCTGCTTGCAGGGAGGCATGATCATATGGTAATTACTGGAAATCTGGTAACCAATAATCCCAATCCAGCAACACCACCCCCCCACATCCCCCGCCATATAACACAAAGTACCCTTCCACGTGCAAAACCAGATGGGGGCTTTTATTGAATATACTACAGAGCCCCAGTGCACAAAAGCAGAAAATGTCAGGAAGGGAAGGCCCTTCTCTCTGGAGGATCACCCCCTCCTTCTGGGGGATGGTTACACAGCTGAATGGAGCAGGTCCCAGAGCTTTACCTGATTGTCCCAGCAGATAAGTGGCCATAGGACCCACTCGCTGCTGAACTACTTCTGGAGTTGTTGATATACGCCACAAGAGAGTTTGGGGAGGTCCTGATCATCGTCTGGAGATCAATGCTGGCATCAGAGAGTGGGGAGATAGACAGGGCTCGTTTTCGGCTTAATCTCGGAGTCACCCGTGGGCTTGAAAACCGGGACACTGTAGGGAAGAGAGACTTTGTCAGACAAAACCAGCGAGCTGCTCCCTTCCTGTTGGAGGCGGGAGGTGCTGAGACCTGCTGCACTCGTGACTGCTGTAGGATGTTCAGGAGCCAGGAGCAGTGCAGGGACCAGTTGCACTTTGACGGGAGGTTTCCTCTCTGCTGAGCGCTGAGTGACAGGGGTCAGGCAGCCCCGTGAATGCCTGCTTGCTTCGCCCTCCTCGGCAGATAAACAGAAGCTGTTCTGTCCATCACTCCCTTTCATCAGCACTAAATTAACTTAAAATTAAAAGGGAAAAGGCCCTGCAAGGTTTCCGTGAGTGCAGTCGTCCCTGTTGACTTGGTGGCAGGAGCAGTGGGCCAGAAGAGCTGCATGTCAGAGCTGGGGCGACCCTTGGGAATGGTGCGTGCGCTTGTGTGTGGAGGGAGCAGAAACCAAACAAGCGCAAGCACAATGCTGACCATCCAATTAACAAAGAAGGCGAGGCTCCATGAGCCACGAAAGTAAATGAAGAGTTTTAAGAAAACCAATTTGGCAGCTCAGAGACAAAGTTCAAGCTCTCCCCCTCCAAGGGGACTTGCCAGTGCCTGGACCCTATTAGCAATTGTCAATCATTTGGGTATGAAGTAATTTCCAACCCTGCCAGTCCCATTTGCAGATCTGCAATACATGGCGAGTTATTACTGTAAGAATTTGGCCTCCCCCAAAGTTTCAGCACTGCCAACTGGAGCAACTGACTTCATCCAGAGGTAACTCTGCCCAGGCCTGATCCACCGTGACATGGACAGGAGCTGAGGATAGGTGCTATCACAACATTCCCCTGTACCAGGGTATCTGATCCAAAGCCTACCTGAGCCCAAGCCCTGCCTGGAGCGGCTCATTCCTCCAAATCAATAAGAGTAGTGTTTAGGTCACCAATTTAAAAAGAAAATAAAATTCTAACCACTAACCATTTTTTCTGCCACTCAGCCATGGGGTCTAGCTGGCAATCCCCATCATCATCAGGAGGGCTCAGCTTCTTCAGCTCCTTCCCTCAATGAGCACAACACTGTATGACTACCTGGCTTTTCCAGCAGCGGTCTCCCCAGAAAGCGTACTGTGGGCATATCCTATTAAACCCTGTGAATAAAACAGTAACTTGCCCAGAGAGGCAGTATGAGCTATTTTCCTCTAGTTGGTTGGAGGGACTGATTTTGGTTGCATATCACCAAATACAAGACCAAATACAAGAGCATAAACATTCTGTCCTGGCAATGATGCTGGTGTGGGAGAGAGTGAACGGGTTGTACAAAGAGGTAAAATATATCCTGCCAGTATGACCAAGTAGTTCCTTGATTTGTGTTGGCTCACAGAAGTTTGTGTCACCACTTCCCTGAGACCAGTGGCTGGGTTGCAGTCTCCCAGTCTCTTCACATGACTCACCTGTGTACCTAAGTGGCTCTGTCATTACCATGGCTGGGTGCTGTGTAATTGATGGGGTTTAGTACCACTGTCCCCTTATTACCCATAATGTCCCTTGCTGCACAAGATAAATGGCTTGCCCAAGGTCCTATTGGAAGTCCAAGGCTAAGTTGGCACTTGAACTAAGCACTCCTGTGACTTTTGTCCTATACCTAAGAAGCTTTAAGAGTTGCTAGGTGCAACACTGACAATATTGGGAATTTCTCCTAAAAATTGGGTTGTTGCACATCTGCTGAACACGTTCTTCTAGTATTTTGTATAACCATATTATTTTACAGCCCTATAGGGTAGGGAGAAGCTTGAGAACATGGCTTAAGGATCACCTAGCAAACAGAAAGAATGCACAGGTCTGTAAAAATAACCTCCTAACTGCTAAAGCTGTCACATAATTTGGAAGGACTAGACTCAAACTTTCCTAATGCTTGTGGCTGGCAGTTTCCAGTTCTGTTCTGCCGTGGTGAGTGGCACTTCCCTCGGGAGCTGGAAAAGGAGCAGACAGTTTGTAGTGGTGCTATGGCTGCAAAACCGAAAGCAGCAAACAAACTCCCCTCAGCGAAGGCTGGCCCTGCCTAAAGGCTGGAGTGGAGCATTCCCAAGCTTCACACCTGGTGCATGAAATTTGGGCCCTTGCTGGAGCCCTAGAACAAGCAACATGAGGGTTGTGCGGGTCTAGATCATAATACTCAAAACTGCACTCTGTCCGCAACGTATTAATGTATTGATTTGAACTACTTAAACTTTTTTTTTTCCTTTTCTTTTTTTTCTTCTGACCATAAGGCATCTTGATTCAATACATGGGCCATGACCTGGGTGCTGTTCCCAGTCCTCCCCAGACATGTCTCCTTGAGCAAGTTACTGCTTCTTTCCGTGTCCCTATTTCACAGTGCCATCTATTTAGATGAGCTCCTTTAGATAGGGTTTGTGTTTTATTCCATATGTATTGCACATCGTGCAACTGGGCTCCATCTCAGCTGAGTTGTCAGTGTTTCTGTCTTACAAATAATATGTGTCTTTCCAGATATAGAAATTGTTTTCTTCATTTGCATTTCCACAGTCTCCTCCTTCTCTAACAGAAGGAAGCAGGCCAGATTTGACAGTCATATTTATCTCTGTTACTCCCACACCTCAAGGGAGATCTGTTTATTAATGTGCCACTTCCCTTGATAAATTACTAAATAGAAAGAAAAGCCTTGTACTCATTTCTCGCTGTTCCTTCCCATGATTTATGTCCACAGTGCTGGTTCAGCCATTGGTCGCTATTAATTTGCAGAGGGAAGAAGTCCTGATGTCCAACAGAAACCTGGGTTTTCGCAGTGCATCCAGCGTGGGCACCCCTCCCTGCTGCAAACAGGTACGTCATTTTTTTCCCTGTGTAAAACTCTGCTGGATGCTGTCAGATTTGTAAGATGGCCTGGGACTTTTTCAGCCCAAAACCAGTAATATGCGTTGCATTACTGTCTGCTCTAATTTAGATCTCGCGCGTACAGTGGGCTATCTGAAATGTTTGATAGCAGATCCAATAGGTTAGTCTGATGCTTTACACAAAAGCCTCTTAGGTCTTGTGGGCTTCCAGGGAAACCCATGTCCTAAAATCATGCTATGGATGAACAATTCCTCTCTTCTCAGTGACAGCCTGCCCAAAGTGCCCAGGAAGGGAAGCATCTGGGAAACAGAAAAGGAGTTTAACCACACAAAAAAACACTCACTAGTGCATTTAGGAAGAGAGAACCTTTTTCAAAATTATATTCAAAAGCAGATTAGCAGCACCAGGATCATTCTAAATAATAAAACTGGCCTGACCTAATCCCCTGATCAGAGGACATTAAGAATGAAAGGTGTTACCAGGCAGCAGCAAAGTCAAGCATTACTATAGCTGTATACATAGGCAAGGTGTTCAATACAGGCTGACTGACAGCCACTTGAATACATAAGCAAAATCCTCTGTTGCCTGAGGTCCAGTGATGCTTCAAAGGAAAAACCACATACAAGTCCTTCAGCAGTGACTATGCCCAGAGAAGTAAATGAAGGCGGGATCCATTTTTCAGACACAGAAACGGAGAGCCTTGGGAGGATTTATCACTGGCACTCCCCCTCTCATCTCCCCTTCAAAAATGCTGACTTACGAAAATGACCAGGGTTAGTTTTAAGACTTTTTTGATGTTGGCAAAATATGTTGTGGGAAGAATTTCCAAACTGTCAGAGTAACGCCTTCTACACTCTAAAAAGAAAAAAATTTAGCATTTTTATGTTGTTCTAAAAGATATTATGTTGAGAAACATAAGGTCATCATAAGGTAAAATGAATTTGAAAAGGTCACAAATTGAAATAAAATTAGGAAATTATTTTAAAATTAATTCCATTCATCTGCTAGAGTTTCAATTTCTTAAATTAATTTTTCTGTGTCTCTATCTTAGATGGAGATCTTTTTTACTTTCAGTTTCTTTCCCTTGAATACTTTTGAGAGACGGGAAAACTCTTTCACTCAGATCCAGAAAGAAGTGATGGGACAAAGCTCATAAGCAAAACAAGAAACAAGATAACTCCATGAGGTACTCCGTATCATTGCCTCCTCTGATGTTCAATAATATTTCTAGCCAAGTAAATTTCCAGCATGCCCAGGATGGGTGTTCTTTGATGGTGGCTCCTCCCATATCAATTTGCTTGTCCACTTCAACCCCTCATCTTGAATAAACACCTATTAAAGCCAGCAGATGCTTTCCATTGACTGCCATAGACTTTGGAACATGGAATAAATATGAATTGCAAAGCTGACCTAGAGACACCTCTGTTTGAGCTATCTCATCTTTACTTTCAAACTAATTCTTTCCAACTTGGAAAACATGTTATGTTTATGTGCTCATTTTTTGGATGTACTAAAAGCTTGGGTTTTATCTATTCAATGTTTATTAACTGAATTAGCTCTGAATGGAAGAAACTTGATTTTTTTTCGTTTTTGCAAACAGTAAAATATCTACTTAGAATTCAAAACTCTCTCAGATTTCAAGCAACAACAAAAAAAATATCCTTTAGCCTTAAGTAAGATACAGAAAATTTTAAACCAGAAGACTTTCCCCATCTCCCTACACTCTCAGAGTTAGGCAAAGATCAAAACGGAGATGTGAAGTGGTGAATGGAAGGATGCAGTAAAGGTTGAGCCCAAAGCTCTGGGCATTGTTGATAGCGGACGGTAGTCCATGAAGGTCAATAAAAAATTTACCATAGGCCTTTGCCCCCTGCTGCCTCTTCTTACAGAAAATCAATTCCAGATAGGTGTTATAGGGTTTTAACTGGAGCACACTGGCCTTTCCATACCATTTCATATTCAGACTTAGGCACGTTGGCTGTCATAGGCTCAGCTCTACCTGCTAAAGAACAAAAATAACCCACATATTTTACATTTTAAAACTGCCTGGAATAACTTTTCAGTATGAAAAGCTTGACCTTACAGCACCGTTATCTTTGCAGGGTAAATGTAAATGCCACAGCTCACAACTGAAAGCCATTTCACTTCTGGAGAGTTTTAAATACCTCATTTCTAAACTAGCAAGAATTCAAGGCTGAATTTTTAAGTGACACTGGCCATATATGACAAATGTCCCAGCCCAGTCCTCTAGCCAGACTAGAACTGGGAGGAAAGTCCAAATTTCTTGGTAAAAAGGTAAAAGTTTCCTTGGTAGTTTCCTACAGGGTCTACGAATTATCACACCCCTGGGTTGGTCAGAAGCTGGAATTTTCTTTCCCAATTCAGATTTATCCACAACAGGGCAGCAATGAGCCAAACGGTCAGCCTCTCATTTTCACACATCTCGTGTCTTACAGTCAGCCTGTGGTCTGACTCCCGCGGCTGCTCCCAGCACTGTTGTGCTAGATCATGATCTGATCCCATGGGGCTTGTGGGAGGCAGGAGTGGAAGTTCCTTCTCTGACCACTTGCCATGGCTGTGGTCCATCAGAGGAACCTTTAGAAGAAATGGTTTTCCTGGAGGGAGATTTCAGGCCTCCGTATTGCATTAGAAATAGTGGCAGCAAGCCTCTCTTGAAAGGAAACACCAGGCACTCAATGGGAGCTCCTTCAGGGCAAGGAAATCTCAGGCATCTCTTTACAGACAAGCATGTTACCGTGATCTTGACTGAAGAGGGGCACTGGGGGAATCTGCTTCCAGATGGCTGAGCCTGTGAGGCACGTGGGCTGCAGGTGGCTCACAGCCCTCCTCACTGAAACATGGCCAGAGCCACTGCTTCCCCTGCATGCCCTGGCCAAGCCCTGGGATAAACAGAGCAGTATCAAAATGGTCCCTCTTCCTGGCCGCTCCCCAAGAAAACTCCACCCAAAGTGTACAGAAATATCTCCCTCCTCCCATTATCAGATTAAATCCAAGGGCAGCATAAAAACACAGGATGATCCCTTAATCAATAAGCAGCAGCAATAAACTACACCCTTTGCATAACCAGTTCCTTATTCCCCTCTTCCCTTCTGTAGCAGCAATACACGTCTTGCTTAGACTGCAGCAGATGCTGGACATTTGTTCTGGCACCAGATGCTGTCCTGAGACCCTTCTTTCTTCCCTCCCCGAGGCCTGATCAACTTTGCAGTTCAAGGAATACTAATACTTCCCTCAAATCCTTGCTGAAAGAGAAGGCTGCATTCTTCTACTCCCAATCCACAAGGTAACTGTTTAGACGACCCAACTTGCATATGTAAATTGAATTCTTTAGAAACCAGAGTGCAGCAGGATTCCAGACAGAGTGCTTATGGGATGCTCTGGGACTTTTTTCCTCTTTTGCACATATTTTTCTGGGGAGGAAAACAGCATTGCTGGCTAGAAATGGGTGGGAAATTGTTTCCCATTCTCTGAACCTTTTCTGAGATTTCAGCAAGTTTCCATTCTGTGCTGGGACAAAGAAAACAAAACAAAACAAAAGATCTTTCAGAGTTTTTGAGGAAGTGACTACAGGGCGCGCCGTCTGCCCAGAGTAGCCAACAGCTGGCTTGTTTGGGAAATCATCTGTGATCCAGCATATCCAGCCTGCAAACCCTGAGCTGCTGATCCCTCAAGCCTTAGGCATGACACTTATTTCCTAAGGATGGGCATTGTGAGGCTGGGCTCTATCTATCCATCCTGATGGAGCAGTCACTTCACATAAACCTGCTGGAGAAGAGTCCTGAGCTCGCCTCTCACAGACACACATCTGCTGACTGCAGTAACCACCAAGCTGCACTGCCAGCCCTGCTTCTTACCCTGATGGCTATTGAATAATTTACTTGAAGCAGAAAGGCTCCAACAACACTGATTGAAAGAGGCCAGTGAAGCTGAATCACTGTTTGACTTGGGGGAATAAAGTCCTGCTTGGGGATTTGCCCACATTCCAGGCAACTGCACCAGCTGCTAGCCGGTTGGCTCTCCTGGGCTGAACAAAGCCTTTTCCCAGTTAAACTGCTTGTCACGATCAAGACACTAATAACTGCCATGCACTAGGCAGCAAGAAAAAAGACAAGCATCCCCAATCTAGCTCCACAACTGGATGAAATGCCATGACAGCACTGCAGGGTCATCTCTACTGTTGGTAACTGTAAGGTTGCACAAACACATCTATGGAGTCCTCCTGACCTGAGTGACCACCTCTGTACAGTGCCACTTGGATGTAAGTTGAACTCAAGAACTTTTTCCCCCATTCCCTGACTCAGGATGGACAACCCACTCACACTTTCGACACTGTGCAAATGGAAGTGATGGATTTAAAGATGATCTCTGCTTCCCACTCTGGCCATGAGAGTCCTTATTCTTAAGATTGGAGTCTTGCTCCCAGAGCTGCCACTGCTTTGCTCACAGATCATTTGATCTCCTTTCCCTTCGGGGTCTCCAGTGATGAAACAGCTTTGCTTTGTACTGTACTTTGAGATCTTCTGATGTACAGGGCTGTAACAGTACAATCATAGATTCAGCCTGGATACATTCCTCTTGAGAGCAAATGGCACCTCCTGAAGGGCTGAGGGTAATCACAGGAGCCCTTGTGCTTAGGGGAAAAAAAAAAAAAAGTCAAATGTACTAAACATGCTCAGAAAGTTGTAGTCCTCTCCAGGTTCATCTGTGCTCCCCTCCAGTCATTACTGCCCCAGGGATGCTCTTGTGCAACCACTCTGTTACCTGGAATAATCCACCATGTGGTACACACTTTTAGAATAGAAATACAGGAGATTGTTTTGATCCGGTGAATGGATCCTGCAAATTAGTCTCAAAAGTGTCCCACCAGCAATGTTGTGACATTGGAAAGCAGTTAACTTTTGATTTGAAAATGTAGGCTTTCTAGAAAATGGATTTCAACTTGTATTCAAACTTCACTCTTGGATTTAGAGTCCCTGTTTGAATGACAGAAACAGGACAGTTAACTGAAGGGTTATTTAGTCCCCACTGGCACTGGCCTGAAGACCACAGTAGTCTAGTGCATAAAACTTAAATTTGGTCTACTTTAGTAGTTTAACTAATTCTAGTTAAATCAAATGCACAGTGAAAACACTGCTAAAGAGATGTAGTTCTGAGGCACTGTAGCTCAGTCATCATTGAAACACTCAGCAGACCTGACATATGGTTAGTACCAACAAGCTCCAGCCAACACTGATGCCCTAGACACTAGACACCTGATGGCATGAAAAAAACACCGACAAACACAGAGGCATTGAGAAATCCTCCGAGAAATGCAATTACAGCAACCAGGAAGGCCTAGATATGTGTCTGTGGAAGAACTGCCATACCCAGTGTCTAGGGTTCTCATGGACCTGCAGATGTTTGGAGGTGGTAGGACACTGAATAGGCATATGCACTTATCTCCTTCTTTTTCTTTTGCAGGTGCCAGTGTTATCACAGATGTGTGATGGTGCTGTGTGTGGTTTGATAGGAGCTACCTGCATTTTCAGCGAACTAATTCTTGTAAAGTTCTTATGTTCTGGGTCTCTCTGGGAAGAAAAGAGCTCTCTGAATGAACAATGCTGTGAGGTGGTGACTCATTGGGGTTTTATGCATGCTACTGATATTCTTGTCTCAGAAAAGCACCATAAGAGGATGCTTTATTAAATTATCTGTTCAACTATTTACTTAGTCCTCGCTGATTTAAATTTTTGAAATAACTTTCTAAAAAGAGAGGGAGACTCTGGTGCCTCAACCAGTGTTTCAGAGCCATCCATTTTAGCCTCCGCCTTGATAATGCACAATTCTGTCTTCTCTCTGGCTGATGGATAAACCCAAACACGTAGACCAGAGACAGTTCGCTGCCCCTTTTCACATTTTAAAAAGCAGCCTTCTCGTGTCTCATGTCATATCATAGAATCATAGAATGGTATGGGTTGGAAGGGACCTTAAAGGTCATCCAGTTCCAACTCCCTTGCCATCTAGTATCCTCAAGATGTTTGAAAGTTTTCATCTCACTCAGAGCATGTGAAGGTCCAGAGAAGGCTTTCCAGTTACTCATCAACACAGCTTTGCAAAAAGATCAAAATAAATGTTTGTCGAACCCTGGCTTTCCAGTGAGTAATGGTTATGAGCTTGGCTGCATGAAACCAGGACCTTTGATATGTGATTTACTGTAGAGCCGTTTTCAGGAGAAGGCAAGCATGAAGAGGGTCTTCCGCCAAAGGGAGTATCTCAAACGACTTCAGATAAAGACTGATCTTCAGCAAACCAGAGGATGAGCATCTTGGTGTGCTGAGACTCAGCCTGCGCTAGCATTAAAACAGTTGTGTTTGCTTCCCTTACTGGCTGTTTATCTGCCACTTCAGTGAGGCACCACTGGTCAGAGATGAACTAATAAGGAGGCAAGGAGGAAGGAGTCTTGTTCATGAGCCCGAGGAGAACTTGGCAGAGCTGGTTTGCACCCATCTGCTGTAACCATAGACATTAACCCTTTGGAGGGAAGACAGAGCAGTTTTACTGACCAGCTGCTTTGTAGCAGAGGAGCTCAGAATATATTTTAGTTGTTAGAGGTAGGATGGTACCAGGGAGCATGTGCTCTTCTTTTCAGACCAGGATCCAGGTTCCCGATCAATCTAGGAATTGGCAGCAGAAAATGGCTATTCAGGTAAAACTTCCGCAGCAGCTGCAGACAAGAAATTGGTTTTTGTTTTTTTGGTTTTGGTTTTTTTTTTTTTTTCATTAGAAATATCTATAAGCCCCTATCACTGAACAGCCAGAGCAGCTTTTATCATGCTAAGCCAGTCACTTTATGAAGCAGCAAGACCGCAAAGTCTTTCATCTTAAAAGCTCAACAACAGAAACTTTGAAGCGGTAATGAAACGATGCAGATCTCCACTCCAAAAATTATAATGGTCCACAGGCAAATCCGAAGGCAGCCCCGGAAACAGAAGCTGATATCTGAAAGTCGAGCTGAGACTTCTTTCTTGCAGCAGAAATAATCCTTAAACTACCCTCTATAATATCTGCGCAATCCCAGTTCTTACAAGACGTTGCACGGAGTGAAAGGAAAGAAATTTCTAACAGCCTTAAAAATCACTTGGATGAACATGGAACATTATTTTATTTCTTCATTTAGCCAGAAGCCAGAATTTTCTGGGCTTATAATGCCTGACACTAGCATAAATACCACATTCCTGCAATTTTTTTCTCCTGTGAAGTACTAACATATCCTCTCCACCATGGCTCCCTGTTAACATAGTTTTTCTCCTTGGGGACCTGAGAGGTCCCAATCAAGATGAGAAGTCCATTGTTCCGAGCACGGCTATGCAGGGAAATGGACAGCCTTTCCCCCACACACCAACCAGGCTAAACCCAGGGACAGAAAGGGTGGGATGGAGCTCACCCCCAGGGATGGTGTGGCCATGGAAGCAGGATGGCAGC
>NW_010289426.1:169804-170723 GCF_000700745.2 Antrostomus carolinensis
CTGCTTGCTGGACCAGCCCATCTCCTACCCATGCAGCAGCCATGCCATCCTCCCAAAGAGGCCACAATGTATGTATTTCAAATAATGTATATTTAATACATATATATGGAACAAGGTGACCTTTTAAGCCAAAAATTACAGTGCAGCACGGGTGAGTTTTGGCAGGGCAGAATGACCACATACAGCAACCTCCACCTGGAGGACAGTCCCATCCATCCCAAAATTTCAGCCGTGCCAGGGAAGACCCAGACCACTACTCACCGTCGACGGGGCTGAGGTAATCATGGAGGTGGGCTGTGCTGGCTGCTCCCCCACTCTGCATCAGGAGGTCCCCATAGGGGTTCGGGTGGCCAGCCATCAGCGTCATTTGGTGGTAGTAGTCGGTAGGGTTGGTTCCTGGTGGTGGTGGGGGCAGCCCGAAGAGACCTCGCTCCTTCAGGTGCTCGTGAGCCACTGCTGGAGCCACGGGTGAGGAGAAAAACATGGAAAGAAGGTTCCCACCGCAACATTAGACCTCGGCGCTGACGTTGGCGCCCCCGTCTCCCCCCAGCGCCCCCCGCCAGCCCCGGCCGCACTCGTCGTAGGGCTCTTGTGACGTGCAGTTGGGCCTGCTTCTGCGGACAAAATAAACTAAGCTGGGGCCTCTGCATTCCTCCATTTCCGCAAATTTATAAACAATCTCTCATTCCCCCTTCTAATAATCCTCTGTTCGGACGCAGCCGGCACCCTGGGGAGGGGGGAGAAGGCCCAGCCCGCCAGCAGCAGTAACCCTGTCAGCATTAACATCCCTCCCTATTAGGAAGGAAAGACAAATGCAGCCCAGTTCCCGATAGCAGTGCGAGGAAATTAAAGCCAAGGTCTAATGCATAGAGCTAGGTTTAGTGTCTGGCGGCCAAAAATCATTTTGGCGGCCCAAGCC
>NW_010289426.1:170793-171310 GCF_000700745.2 Antrostomus carolinensis
TAACACTAAAAAAAAAAAAAAAAAAAAAAAAAAAAAAAAATAATAAAAGGAAAAGAAAACAACCCAAAACACAATGCCTTTTTTTCATAGCAAATAACAAAACTGGCTTTGGAAGGGGAGGATGGGGCAGAGCACATGCACGTCAGCCATCAGACCTCTCTGCGGCAGGCAGCTGGGAGTTCAGATGACGTTTTGGGGGAGGGAAGAAGACGCATGCCTGTCCCCATCATTCTAGTCATGGTTTTTTTAGCCAAAGAAGATGGTTTTATGCTGCCAGACGGTAAGCCAGGGGCCTTGTCGCTCTCTGGTGCACCTTGCTTAGCGGCAGCGAAGAGCTGCCTGTCCCTGCAGCAGCAAAAAAAAGGAGTCGAGAGGTGCAGAGTTCGGGTCCCCAAACCCTGGCTGCTCCCTGGGCACTGAGCCAGCTGTCCACAACCGTGCAATGAAGCACTTCTGATGAAGTAAGTCACGACTTGTACTTCCTCAAGGGAAAGAAGAGTCGTGCATTTTCCTCTTT
>NW_010289426.1:171348-171788 GCF_000700745.2 Antrostomus carolinensis
GGGGCTCAGAGAGCATCACCACCTCCACGTGCACCCGGCGCCAGCTCCCTGCACAGCCTCGCCTTCTCCTAAAAGCTGTTGCAGGGCAGCTCAGAAGTAAGGAGGAAGAAAGTATAGCCCCTCTCCTTCACCTGGGGGCTACCCTGCCCCAAGACACAAAGCCAACAGGAAACAACCCAGCAGCATTGCCTCATCTCTGCAACACCAGTCCCAGCCAGGCCAGGCAGCCGGAGTGACTGTGGCCCTCTTTGGGGGAAGCAACGTTCCTGGTAGAGCCATAAGAGCGGAGAAGCTCGTAAGAGCTGAGAGCGCTGCAGAAAGGAACGTACTTTAAGCAAAATATTTATAATATGATCCAGCGGTAATAGCTATTCTCACGCTCTGCTTTCTCAGTGCAATGATGCAAAACAAATGTGTAGTTAAAGGGGTGGGGGGGGGAA
>NW_010289426.1:171798-186856 GCF_000700745.2 Antrostomus carolinensis
AAAAGGGTGAGGAGGGGGGGGGGGGTGAAGGAAGAAAAAGAGACAGCTCTCCCACTTCAGAGAGCAGCTGCGGGGCCTTTGCAGCTGTAAATCCCTGGGTTTTAGGGAATTTCAGTGCTGGTGAGCTACAAAATCGCTGCAGTACCAGCAGCACAACATCTTACCGTCAGCAGGGCTGAGGCCCCTGGCAGCAGAGATGACGGAGAGCGTGGGGCTGCCGTGGACAGAGCGGAGGTAGTGCTCCATGTGGGGGGTCACGTAGGGGTGCGGCGGGCTGAAGGGTGACTCGCTGGGCCCGGCGGGGTGTGGAGACAGGCGGATGAGGGAGATGTCGGAGATGACGGGGCTGCCACTCAGGGGAGGAGGCCTGGGAAGGAAACAGAGACATGCTGTCACTCCCAGCCTCCCTGGAGCGGGCATGGCTGCCTGCTGCCCTTCTCCCTCCCACTCCACTGCCTTCACCCATGAGGGAGGAGGTTGAGGATATGGTGGGAAAAACCATCCCTGTTGGCATACGCAGGGCCTGAAGCCGGTGCCAGCTTTCCCACAACATGTGGCTGCCTTGGAAAGGGGCTTGAGCTGCTTTGGGCACTAGCTGCACACGCAGGCTGTGTGGAGCATGGCCTGTGCTAGAGATCTCACCCTGTCTCCTTGCACAGGGAGGCTGGCTACACAAAGACGTTCGAGGCGAACCCAGGATTTGCAAGCTCCTTGCTGCCTCTGGATAACCAGATGTTTAATGTTGCCACATGCAGACAAAGCCCTGGACAGGGCTGCCTATGAAAGGATGCAAAAGGTGCAAGGAGTACTTATAGGACCTGGAGGTGATGTGCTTTGCTTGGCTCAGCATGCGCGACTTGGGCAGCGCTGGTGGAGCAGCCCTCCCCGCCTGCGTCCATCATGTCTTGCACAAACCTCCTTGACAGGTCGGCGGTACAGTTCAGAGGGCAAAAGTTCAGGAGAGGTTTTATTGCATGCTTTCTTGGGGCCACCTCTGTTAAATCCCTTAGATCTTCCTCAGGCCAAGTGTTACCTGAGAAAGTCAGTAAATGCTGAAGGATTCAGCAGGTAACAAAAAAAAAAAAAAAAAAAATCTTGGGCATGTTTCGGCATTTGAGTAGTTTTCTCAGAGTGAGCAAAGATGGAAGGGAAAGTGCATGGACACCTCCCAGACATGTCTCCTACTGTACCCTCCAGCCTCTTAGACAAACCACAGAAGGTGCAAGGAAGGGAGAAAAAGTTACACACCCTGACCTGATAAGCAGAAAATCCGAGCTACACACCAAAAGAGGCAGAGCTGTCATTAGGCAAAACGAAAGAGCAAAATCTGCTTTGTATTAACTCTCTCTGTACTCACAGACTGCTGGAAACAGAGCTTGTGTGGAGACACAGGTCATGGCAGGGATGGCATTTGTACCTGGCTGGGTGCTTGGCAAAGCTGAAGGAGATGGATGTGCACCCCATGGGGCTTCACCCTGGGCACAGGAGACCATGGCGATCTGAGGCTTCAGAGGTCAGGGATCTGGGATGTGGGCTGAGCTAAGGGACGGTATTGCAAAGGTCCCTCCCTAAGAATATCCAAATATGCCATCAGCGAGAGCATGTAAGATCTGTCTCTCCATGCACAGACAACCACAAACACGAGGGTCTGAGCAGTTTAGACATGCCACCTGCACCTCAGGATCTCGGTCCCACCCTGCCTTATCAACAGTTCAGGTGCATTTTAATTTATTTGTAATACTTGCATATCAACAAAACCACACAGAAATGTAATATAAGCTTTGCAGACTTATTCAGCAGTTTACGAGCATGTTTGTCTTTGTTTGATCTTCTGCGTGTTTCTCTGTCTTTCTGATAAATTAGTAAACCTTGTGGCTTTTTGAACACTTTCTGCTGATGGGTAGTAAATTAAATGCCTTTTAAAATATTTATAGTTCAAAGTACTTTCCTGTAGCAATACACTCTGTGGCTCACTGGTGTGAAATACAAGGCAGTGAAAATCTATCAGGTATAAAGAACTTGAGGAGATGCACTGCCACCGACACACACACACACATGCTCATGGGACTGAGACCGGGGTTTTGCTGGAGGAACACCCACCAGCATCGAGCCTGTTTTCTTTTACAGCACTGAAAGACAAACTTATGATGGCATGGCTATTTCAGACCTCATAACCTCCCCAGCTGCCTCACTATGGCATTTTGTTACCAAAATTACGTCCCTCTCCAAGTCACTCTCCGGTGCCTCTTGCCATGATGTCAGCCACGGCAGCGAGCTCGGGAAAGCTGCAGCTGAGGCCGCCGGGGCTGGTTTCTGTCGAGGTTGCTAATAAAGGCGGCCGAGCACGGAGCCGACCAATTTATTTCTACTAGGGAGGAGGGAGAAGTGAATCAAAGTCTCTGTTCCAGATTTAGTTTCAATTCATTTCTAATAATCTCCACCGCCTCATCTGGAAAAAATGAAACAGGATTAAAAAAAATGATGTCATTAAGAAAACATCTGACTAATTTTTCTTCTGACGAAGACTTAATATAAGTGAGGGGGGATGTAAATTAAAAGCAGCCCCAATCTTCCCTGGGCCACAGAGCCTGCCTTAATACATAAGCCATGAAAGAAGTTTTCTTACATATACAATAAGTTCCCTCTTTCATCAGTACTCACAGCTTCTCCCAAAAGGGTTGTGAACTTCTTTGATGCAGGCTTGGAACTATGTATTACCAGGTTTACGAGCCTTCGGAGCCTCTGCTGATCAAACTGTGAGGCCAACATCTAAAATGTGTATAACAATATGAAGGGTTTGCTGTTCATTTTCTCTGTGCTAAATTGGACAGAAATACTGGAGTCCCTCAGAACAGGAAAACTCCACCCTGGCCAAAAAGGTAACACTGGGAAAAAGATCAAGAATTCACCCAAAATGCATGCAGCTGGAGACCAGGGCGGTGTTTCAACATGAGGCTGATCGTGTGCTTAAAGACTGGGTTGGAGAGCAGGCTTCTTACAGCCTTAGAAGATTAAAGAAGCTTAAAGCCTCTCCTGGCCACATCTCCCCATCCATGGACTAGGACAACTGTACTCCCAGCCAGGTCTGCCTCCTGTAGCCCTCCCAGGCAGGAATCACATCTCACCACTCTACACCTACAATTCTAGCAAAGCACCACCCCATGGTGTAGCACGCCCCAAAATAATGTGTCTTCCAGTAGCTGCCTACCAGGAACAGCTCACTCAGCCAGAGGGATCCTCTGCTCCTAACTCCCCTAAAATTTGCTCCAGATTGTGCCACCACATCAGCACTCTGCAAATACACAGCGAGTGGCAGCCACAGCCTCACAGGTCTCCTCCTAGACTGGCAAAGAGACTGAAACTAGCTGCTGCTTTTTAGAGGCAGTGGCTTAAAAGGAGGAGACATGAAGCAATGCTGGGGGAAGGTGGTTCTGCCCCCACACCCAGTGCACCTCCCAGGCAAGCAGGGTTCCCCATCCCCATGCCCTGAGCCCCGCAGAGGGACAGTCTCCAGCTTGGTGCGGTGAACCAGCCCATGCAAAGGTGCCACAGTGCCAGAGCTGGGTTTCTCCACATGTCTGTAGAGCTCCTTGTCCAGACCTCTGCTCTCCATACATCCCTCTCTGCTCCCTCCTTGGATCTTGTGGATTGTACAAGGAAAACACCCCAGTGCCGAGGGATCTGCTGAAGCCAATGCTGTAAAAGTCTTGCTGCCTGCAGCGGGACAAGGGATTTCACCTGACCACGTTGTATTTCTGAAGACACTGGGATTCTGGTTTTCAAATAGGCTAAGGGAATTGGGTGTCCAAACGCCATTAAATGTAATGGGAGCCAGGGGCTTGTTTTCCCCGCGGCTCCGACAAGAAGCCCAGGCTCTATAATTAATGCTCAGGACTCGTAGAGCAATTTGCATACCTGACAAAGCATGTGAGCCCAGATTCATTTCGTCCCCCACCCAGGAGAGGCTCTCACTTCCCCACTCTCTAACACCTCCCATTGAGGTGGGGAAGACATGGTGCTGCTGGGGGCACACAATGCTGCTGAAAGCTTTACAGAGCAGTGGATAATTGTCCTTGGAGAACAGAAACCCTTGCGCTATTTACCTGTCTCCAGCTGCCTGCAGAGCGGGACCGTGGGGCAGTAGATACATGCAGCAGCAGAGGAGCATGACCAGCACAAGGAGAGCTACCAGCATCCAAAGTGTGACACACACTGCTGGTGGGACATTAAGAGATTTTTCGGTGGTTTCCCAGGGGCTGGTCACTCCTTGACTGTCCTTCATTAAGGAAGAGAGATCTGCTTATCTTTCCTGATGCCTGGGTTTTGCTGAAAGGAACACCAGCTTGTCCAAAGCTCCATAGTCTCATCCCAAAGGATGGGGGAAGTAGCTGGTAGTTTTTCTTTGGAAAGCAAGGCAAAAAAATTCAGCCCATATATTTTCAGTGACGTAGACCAGCGTGTCCCTACGTGTGCCTCAGAGCCTGGCAAGCACTTGCCCCTGATGCCGCTGCACACAAGAGGTGTGTGTGTGTGTGTGCTGTGCTCAGTGCAGCGCAGCTGGAAACAGTGCTGAGAAAGGATCCTTGTGGTCCCATGGCAGAGGAGCACCATCATCTCTGAGGAGCTGGTCTGGGCTCCTGGGAAGGAAAGCCCCTCAGGGACTGGCAGAACCAGTGCTGGCTGCTATGAATGGGGCCTTGGGGTGGCTTTTTCTCATCCCGCTCTCCCCCTGCCGTCATGCACTAGTAATCCCAAAACCTTGCACGGTGGAGATGCAACACCATCTCCCCACTGCTGTGTGCAGGTCTGGAGCCTACGCAAGGGGCACCCAGCAATGAATGCAACAGTTAAAGAAGTTGTACATTTCTGAAATAATCTCCAGCAGTTAAACAAAACCCAGAAAAATGGGGACAATTAACCAGCACTAATGTCCCATGACTAGTCTAAATTAATACGTACATGCCAAATATATTCATTCAGTGGAAAACAAAGGGATGAATACTTTTCCATATGCTTAATGGAATATGGACACTTACAGGCAATTGTTTTGCTGTACAATAAAAAAACTGCAGAGTTGCTACACAGAGATGGAAGCTAGGAACAGAACTGCTCATGGGGAGGGCTATCAGCCTGGTAGAGTTTTGCTAGAAGAAAAAAGCTTATAAAGCCAACAATCCCCTTTAAATCCCACATAAAAATCCTTGCTTTTGTTTTGTTTTAAAAAAAACCTTCCTGGCCTAGTTTTTGCAAGTCCTCTGTACCCAGAACACCAAAGAAACCACCCGAAGTCGGCATGAGATGAAGCAGAGTCATATGGATGCCCCCAAAAATGGACCATGCTCATGGCAGACACTCTACATATGGGATGCCAAAGCTGTATCCAGCAGGAAACCAAAAATGCCCCAGGATTCATGCTAAACGATTCAGTCTAAACAGCTCTCACCAGCCCCTCAACTTCACCTCTGTTTATTTCTGATTTAAAGTCTCTTGGAACAGGAAGGGCGAGAGGTCGTGACACTTGTGTGGTACACTCAGTATTAAACCCCACGAGGTCCCTCAAAGCAAGGTACCTTTCAGAGGTCAAACGTGGGCCACAACTATCGAATTCACATGGCATTTGATAATTCACAAAGATTTATCCCTCTCCCATTTTTTTGGCTCAGGGAGCAGAGGATGCTCTGGGAGGAGCAACACGGAGCTGCCTCGCAGACGAAACTCCACCCCCAGCCACTGCCGGGGAGCATGAGGCAGCCCGGTAATGAGGTGATGGGGAATCACCCATGCTTCCCAGCTCTCCCGGCATGGCAACAAGTTGATAATTATCCAGTCAAGTGATCTGATGCTCAAACATAGGGCTATCAACTCAAAGATGCCAGCTTATATGTCCCACTTGGAAGAGATCGGAAAAGCTAAACATCTTTCATTTTTCATTTCAAAAGACCGTTCCATTTTCAAACATACCTGACTTCAGTCCTAAATTGATTGAAGAACAAATAGAACAAAAGGCTTAGTTTAATCTGATATAAGAGTATTATTATTGTTATCCATGAAATCAGAAGTATTTTGGTTTGGAACTTAATACTTTCTTTTTTTCTCCATCATCATAAGTTAACAACATTATTAAGCTCACAGGTTGTTGGCAGCATCATTTGGAGGGAGTGAATTTGTGAGCCTAAGCAGAGGAATAGGTCCTCAAATTATAAACTTTCCTAACTACATGTGGTTTCTTATTGCATTTATGCCACATTTACCACAATGCAGGTCTAGTTCTGGCTGACACTTGTAGGTACAACTACAACACAATAACAACAACAATATCAATATTTGCTTTAAAAATGGAATAAAGATGCAAATTTTTAATAAGTAAGGTTGCCCTCCATTACACAACACACAAAGAAGCAAGACATCAAAGGTAGAAATTAGAGTTGATTCGGGACCTTCAAACCCAAATCAAATTAGTGTCTTGAGGAGAGATCTTTGATTTAAGCTTAATGGTGGTGATTTTTTTCTTGGGTTGTTTCATACTTAATCAGCCACACAGCCCACTGTGCAGACATATGTTCCCAAAGCACATCAAAGCAAGTAAACATTCTGTTTCAGATCCTAATATCCTTTTTTATCCAATTATCTTACTTACATGATCTTTTAATTTAACTTCTGAAAGCCCACCTTTTCACACAAGCTTTCCTTCAGCGACAGAGGTAGAAGGATGACCAGCTCAATCCTTGTGAGATACCCGCCAAAAAAAAAACACTCCACTACGAATAAATCAAAGCACAGCAGATGAATATCTAAAATAATTTCTTGAGAGATTAATGATGAAAGCCTTCAGAGAAGAAGCATATTTTAAGAAAGGGGAACTTCAAGGAAGGTAGCTGAGGGAGAGAGAGAGAAGGAGGTGAGAGAAAAGGCATGAAAGAAAGTACAGATAAAAGTGCAAGAGCCAAAGAAAGCAGTTCAGCAACAGACTGAAGGAGCAATGCAAACATGGAGGCATGTGAACTTCAGGTTGGAACCACCAGGCATAAGAACTTGATTCCAGAAGTCACAAAATTTGAGAGTTGGGGTGTTGAAATGCTGTGGGTTCAGGGCAGGGAGGTGATGAGGGCAGGGCAGTGGCATTGCGGATGTGGAGGTGGGCAAGCAAGGTGGGAAGCAGTGGGGAATGAGATGGGAAAGGCGGGAACATGGACCAGATCCTGATGGCAGAGCTGAGTAGGAAGCTGAGTGAGATCTGAGAGGATTCTGCACTGGTGAAAGCATGTGGGAAAGGGGTGTTGGAAAGATGTGTTGGATGCGACACAGCCATTTCTCTGCATCTGATTGATTTCCTTTGGGACACATGTTGAGGATATTAGCACTTTTGAGTGAATACTTACTTTGCTGGTAGCCGTGAAGACATTGGGCTTGGGAAAACAAATGGGAAGTGTATGTGTGTGGGGAGGAAATCTGAATTTCTGATCCCTGCTGAATGTCTTCTTGCCATGCTACATTTGGGTGGGGGCTTTTCTCTCTTAAAAGAAAGTAACGTTCAAGTGCTACAGAGGGCTTTAACATTTAAAAGGCTATTCTTATAGTACTTCTGAAAAGTTCCTTTCAATGTTATGCCAGCACTAACCTGTTGAGGAGAGGGCAAGTCAGTGGCAGCAACACCCCAGGAATGGAGCTCATGGAAGAGTCAGGCAAAGCATAGAAAATGCTCATTCATTCGTTACACTTTAAATCTGCCTTGGCTCTATACCCGTCATATCCCAGAAAAGCAAAAAAGGACCATTCCTCTTCATCATGACTGTAATACAATCAACTGGCTGCAGCATTACTCTAACCAACGTTAACTAACAGAGTCTATGTCTGACATCTATAATTTCATGTTAACAAATTAGGTATACTCCTGCATTTCCTGGTACCTTGAATGCCCAAGAAGCTCATAACTTTTCTTTATATGCAAAATGTCAGGGAAAGGGCAAACAATGTTATGCCAGAAGACCACAGCCAAATCACTTGGTTGGAATGTGCTGTAAATCACAGGGTGAATAGAAAATGAATCTTTGTTCCAGGACAGCGACTTCCAGCTTTAATGTTGCTGTTAATATGCTCCTTTTCTATTGGGAATGTCCTCTTCCCATATCCAAGGTCCTTAAATCCTATAACTAAACAAGACACCAAAGAAGGAAAAGCTACACCCAACTAATTATAAAAAGGTTAAAATGTCCTACTTCTCTTTTCTGAAGTAGAAGGGAAAATCACTGGTGTTCAGGCTTTAGGAAGATGTGCCTGCTCTAAGCAGCAATACGCTGTTGAAATCAACCAGAAAACTACGGTTAACAAAGAGGAATAAAAAGAAACGGGAACAGGTACAGCACAGATCTCTACAAAGCATTTCTAGACACAGCAGTCAGAGGAGCTCTGTGTGTAGAGGTGACTGTGATAGCGACACAGAAACACATCTCACGCACACACATACACACACCCCGGACACGCTGCTGGCATGCTCCCTGTGTACCTGCCTCCAGTGCACCGCAGCACAAAGATGTACAAGACAAATATTCCTACAACAGCAAAGCTTTTGGTCAGGGCTCCATGGGTTTTCTGCAGGAATTAATTTTACTGGCATGTGACACATTTTAAACAGTAACAGCACTCACAGTAACCTCCAAAGGGAAATATTCCTGAACAATATATAATAAATACATTGATTTCTAATAATAACCACCTGCCCTAAATCTTCTTGCTGACAGGTTTAGTTGGACCAAAGGCCCTTTTCACGTCTACTTCATGACAGTTCCCATCACTACATAAAGACTTTGAAGTGCCCTAACGCGCAGTAAAATGCGAGATAACCTACCAAACTGTCAATATTTCTTCACTTCTAAAAGGAAATGCTAATGGCACTCAAAGAGCTCAAGATGTAATGTAAGATCTGATCCAGCAGGCTGGCTGATATAACTATCCTTTCCTTTGCTACAAGTATGCTGAAAAGCAAGCAATTACATGGTGAAAAACAGAACTAGGTAAAAGTTTTTCATGGATGTGACTGCAGGGAGAAAAGCCTTTTTATTCTAAACAAGCTTTTCTGTTGGAAACGTCTGGAGTTTTCTGTGCAAAATAATTAACAATGTTAGCTGTTCTATTTTAATTTCTTATTTTTAACATTTTTTTTCCCCTCCCCTTTTTTTTATCATCAGAAAGAAGGTGAACCTGAATGAAACATGAATGTTTTTAAAATCTGGACAACATTCAGCTAGGAGTTAATTTTCCATAGGAAAAGATAAACACAAATAATTCAGAGAAAGCTGAATATCTCTACAGTTGACTGTGATAAACAACTGGCATTTCTCTGCCAGCTCTGGACTGTGGTGTAAGACTAAGAAAGGCTCCATAACAGGAGAAACTAAACGCAACAAACAGAACCCTAGTCCTGTGGTAAAACCTCAGCACTGCTTGCTCAACTGTACAACTCCAACAGACTTCAAAAGAGCCAGGATGCTCCCCTCACCCCCCAAATCATCAGTTCATGGATGAGGTATTTTATATTTCATCATTCATGTACCACCCAAGAAACCTTCCTTCCAAAACCCTTTTGCTTTCAGATCTGTTGATGTCATTATCTATAGCTGCTCTCCCATTATTCCAGTTTTCCAATTACACAGGAAAGTATAATATATTTATCAAAGAAGGAATAAGGAGCTGATATTCCCCAGCTGTCTACTGCTGAAAGTTTACACAAGGTCTTTTAAACTTGTGGTTTGCAAAACCCTTGGGAATCACAAAAAACTCCTTCAGGTGCTGCGAAAGATAGCAAAAAACCTCTGCAAGCCTCTTCTTATTTGGGCTAAATTCACTATACTATGTTTGACAACCCTGCTGGAAATTTTTTAGGGAGGCCACAGACTGTAATAGCTTGACCCTATGCTTCCCAAAATCAAGAAATATTACATACAAGACATTCTCAGGGTAATCACCGACCACCGGCCATCCAGCACACAGCTAGTACTGGAGCACACATGTGTGATTTAGGTATCTTTGCTACGCCGCCACAGAGGTAACCCCATCTCCTATGTCAGCAGCACCATATACCTACGGTGACACCTCCCTCCCGCCGCCATGCGAAGGGAGACCTGCCGGCTTCATCTTTCATTCTCTTATCTCATGTAGCTATTCCTTATGCGGACACATTTCTGTATACAAATCCCATTATACTCGACCCTCGGTTCACCCTGTTTCCATTACAACGCTGTAGACTCAACCAGACTTGCTCCAGTGCCAACTCTGTGCTGTCATTCCTTGCGTAGAGTGGTAATAAAGAAATCACTGTTTTAAGCTGACAAAGAACAGATTTCTTACTAAGTAAACACTGATGTTTTGGTAGGGAAATTAAGTTATAAAATTGTGTCTACAAAGGGAGACCATACAGATGGAGTTTGTTAAGAGACAGCAATACAGTCAACAGTGGTTAATTCAATTGCCTGCTACTTATCAGATTTTTTTTAAAAAAGGCTTATCCAGCTTTTGTAAATGCAAATGCAGGAAAACATTTAAAAGAGTCACCGTCTTGGCTGAAGGGTGATGCACACACGCACACGGCCTTTTGAGGCCAAAAAGCCTGCCCTTGCGCGTCTGCCATAGTTGGGCGCAGCTCATCACCATGCCACCACTTGCCAGTGACCTCCATCCTCATGGCTGTGCTGTGGCCTTTCTTACCCTGGCCACCGCTCTTGCTTCCCTTTCTGCCTACACAGAACCCCACACCAATTTTAGATGCCCCAAACCTTCCTTCAGCTCAGATAAAAGCAGGACACTAAGCTCAGCTAGGTAAAGGTAGGAAATTCAGTATCTCCAGTCCTTCCTCAGCTAAGCCTTAAATGATCCCAACTCAACCTGAGATGTTACATCTAATTCCCAAAAGCACGATGTTGATCCCAAGTCACTGAAGATGTTTCTCTCCTAAATGCAGCAATGGCAGAAGCACACTCATTCTTTACCCTCCCCTTTCCAGGGACTTGTAGCTATGTTTGGGGTCCTGCCTGAAAAAAAGGGGGTTTCTTACAACATCAGTGCTGGTAAAGTCCTCCAGACTTCCTCCTCATGCTAACAGTTCTGGTGACAGTCCATACTGCTGGACCAGAAGTAGAAGCAGGAGGTTCCTCAACCAAACACCAGCTTATGCTTCTGTTATGGCATCTAAGTGAAGAGATGGATGAGACCTGTTTCTACTCACTCTGCCAAGCTCTCTAACCATACAGAGCCAAGGATGAGGTGGCTGCTGTATTTGCATGGCCAACTGCAGGTGCTCGACTCACACTTTATAGCTTTTGCTTTCCACAAGAGCAGATAAAGTCTGTCTAGATGATACGCTAGGTATTGAGGTATATATACTCTTATATTGAGGTATAACCTCAATAAAAGCTGGGAACAGTTTAAAATGAACAGACAGCTGTGAGGGGGGTTTTTAAACATTTTACAAGGAAAGATAGAGAAAATTATTTCTTTTTTTGCACAGGATAAAACTCACTGTGGGATTCAGAGTGTAGCATGATGTACAGTCTCAGGCGAGCCAAAATGTATTAACATTGTGTGCCCTTTAAATGATGCACTCAGTAAAACGAGATGTGCTTAGGTTGGAACTATGTAAATACACTGATTTTATTAATATAAGGTAAAAATCTAAAAAAGAGATATTGCTGGGTAATTAAGTCACCAAGTATTGGTTCTATTTAAAATTAAAGAGAAGGGTTATTAAACATACTAAAATTTTAATGAAAACATTTGCAGTGGCTTTAATAATTCAGCACAAAATTTTATTTAAACATTTCTCTGCAGTTTTGCAAAAGGCAAATATGGGGCCATTGTACTGTGGTCTGGGAATGGGAAAACAGAACTGCTCAGGTGCAGTGGGTTATTTTACCTGTTTAGACAGCACAGTGACGAACAAATCAACCCTGGAAATCAAAGCTATGCTGAAATCCCAGCAACACGGTTTTCCATGTGCTAGCAGCTTTTGAAAGTCCCATCAGTCATATTTTTGTGCTTTCATGTATCTTTTGCAGCCCAAATTTATTTCAGTGGGGTGTAAGCTCCTACGTGCATTCATTGTGGGAACAGGCTGGCTTGGAGTTTACTTTGAAAATAGGACTTAAGGTCTTGCAGTTTGCATGTTTCGGGAGGGTTTTTTTGTTTGTTTGCTTTGTTTGTTTTTCAGTTGTATCTGCTACTTGATTTGCTAAAATAAGCAAAGGACATAACAAGTGAAAATAAAGTGGATTTTTAAAATATTTAATGGTTTAAATAATCTATAGTGTTATTAGTAACCAAGG
This sequence comes from Antrostomus carolinensis, assembly GCF_000700745.2. Taxonomy (NCBI): domain Eukaryota; kingdom Metazoa; phylum Chordata; class Aves; order Caprimulgiformes; family Caprimulgidae; genus Antrostomus; species Antrostomus carolinensis. The sequence continues at coordinate 184,113 of NW_010289426.1, forward strand.
AAATTCAACTATCCGGAACTGAACTTCTAATATTAACAATTTCCTTTTGTGTGTCACATTACAGTGCAAGTTTTAGAGCTGTTCATAATGTAATGGCAAAATAATTACTCTCACCCAGCACTGCAGTCCACATTTGGTACTCATGAATGCTGTAAGGATTAATACAACCATTCATGTCTGCTATAAAAGAGTTTCTAGCCAATCAAAAAAGGTACAAGAAGTTACGGGCCATTTTCTAAGCCCATACAGTATCTGAGGGACAGAGCAAGTGCAAGAAGAGTTGTAAGGAGCTATGGGTAGGAGATAAACTTTTAATTACACAAGTCCCACTTGAAAGCTCTCATTTTGCTGTTCAACGAAGCAGGGCAAAAGTTTGATGAGCCAAAAATGAACAACATATGTAGCTCATGCTATTGTACTCATGGATTTTTACTGGCATCTTTGTCAAGCTCTTTTGACATTCCCAACAATGACAGATTCCTTGGCTGCACCTTCTGCATCTTCTACCTCCAGCCTTCAAGAACAGCTTCTAAAAGTCTCTGGTTTCATTTTAATTGAAGATTTGCTCCTAGACTCCAGAGGCTCTTTCATTTGAAACTCAAATGCAATCAGGGGAGTGCAGACCATGATGCAGTGTAGGCAAGGAGATTATCTTTCACCCTAGCTTTCACCCACTGAGAATGATAGGAAGAGGAGGAGATTAGATTGAGACCTTGCACTGGTAAGTAAGGGAGACTGCACACACACATATACACATACACACAAATCCTTACTGCACTAGATCACAGCAATTTTGCTGGTGAATGTGTTGACCACAAAATTGCTCTGCCTGGGAGAACAGCCACCAATGAACACAGAGTTGGTAGGGTTGGGGTTGGGTTAATGAACACCAAAGCAATCAAATCAATCACAACAGCCAGAGTCTGGGTGAAGGCCAGTTTGGCAATGTAGTCAAAAAACAAATGAAGGATAGGAAACCACTGCATCTAGTGCAAGATTTTGGAGGAAGCATGATCTGCTCTTCAGCACAAGGCACCTCAAGAAATTTAGTGTCCCTCAGTTTCACCGAGTTCCTCTGTGAAAGGTCACTCACCCAATACGCTACATCAGTGCAACATACCTGAAGCAATGCAACATCTGTGTGCAAACCGAGCCCAAGTCTCTGCTCACCATCTGTCCTTATCAGAAACTGTCACGTAATTCTCCAGAAATGCAAACCCTGCTCTGCAGAGATCAAGCATGGGGAATGAGGCTGATAGGAGCCGGAGGCCCATCAGCACATCAGGACTCAAAGGGAAAGAAGCTACAGCTCACAGAACTCCTACCTTTTTCACATTTGGCAGAAGTCAGCCCTTAAAAAAACAAACAAACAAACAACTCCTTGAAGAGTTTTTTATTCTTGCGGTAACACTCATCTCGGCACTGACAGGATTCAAACCAGATGCGGTTGAGGGAAGTCTGGAGTCATACCAGGTTTAGATTTCACATGCCAAGAGAGGTCAAGACCTAGCCAAGCCTTGAATAGATGACTTGCAAAGAAAATCCCAGGACACGGAGGAAGTGGTGTTGGTGGGAGAGTGCCTTTCCCTCTGACTCATTAGGCAGTGCCACATGGTGATGCTCTGGTGAGGAATATGGAGCAATCGTCATTTCCATCCACTAAAGCCCAAAAGTCCAGTGCACTTATCCTCAGTTAAGGTCCTGTGGGACTCTTAAAAAGATAGGGGTTGTAAAATATCTGACCTGGCTCAATTCCATTTTAGTGTCTTGCATTCTGGTCATCTCATTGTTGCATGGCCTGAGGAAGGGTTTGAACTTTCCTGACCTAACCTGAAAATTGGTTTGGTTATGTGTGCATGGACGATTTCGTTTTCAAATATGGTAGAAAATTTATTTGGAGTTTGGAGGTTTTCTATTTTTTTCAAGTGAATAAAGTGGTTTGGGGTCTGCTGACAATGGTTTCACTATGGTTATTTCTCTCTTTAGAGACTTCTACTGGAAATAATATACAAACAGGTAATAACTATTCAAGAGTTCAAATGTACTAGATAAAGCATCGCAGATACCTTGCTTTTTATCAGTTCTTGGCATTACTTCTTACAGAGAAACAGTTGGGCTAGAGGACTAGGAAGAAAGGAAAAAAGCTAGAAATAACTTTTATATGATTTCTCTCCTGGGAACTGACTGCAAAATCCTTCCCACTGGCCTACAGATAATAGAGTTATGCACCCCGACCTAGTCTCTACCATGCACTAGCTCTCATACCCTGACCTCCACAAAATGCCATCTCAAAATGAGTGCCTCGTGATCAGGGTAAAACAGCAGCAAAAATTTCATTTTGTTCCTTCCCAGGAACAGAAAACATCACTGGTTCCTTGCGGATCACCACACTGTCTGACCTAAGTGGTGATCAGTTACTTGAAGCAGCACCTCAAATATTGTTAATTCCTTCAAAATTTGCTTTTACTAGGAAGCAAACACCAGGACATTTTGTCCACATGTTACCATTGCAACTAGGCTCCTCCAAGTTGTCCTGTTTGACATCAGCCCAGGACTAACAGCAATGTTTTGTGGAAGTAACCACAGAACTATAGTTCCTCTTCATTAGGCTTTGACTTTGCCAAAATTATCTGAAGAAACATGACCGAAGTGAAGCCCTTCATGAAAACACTCCATTACTGTAACAGATCTGAAGTCAACTGCCAAGTTCATATTGTCACATGAAAAATGTCTAAACTATTTTT
>NW_010289426.1:186868-208690 GCF_000700745.2 Antrostomus carolinensis
CAAGTGGGATTTAATAAACATTTCTGCTTTACGGCATCTTCACAAGAACACCTCTCTCCAGGACAGTTTATGAACATTCATTTAAGTTCCTCTGAAGTCAACAGACCTAACAGGTATTTCTAATTAAGCATATGCTTAGGCATTTTCCTGAAGAGAGAGACTTTAAAACAGTTCTGTAGCCTAGATCACTTTCTGTATGTCCCTCTGCCTTATCATTTCTTTTCAAATCTCTTCTACAAACATCTCTTCTCCAAACAGCTCTTCTCCTTTTTTGCTAATCCCCATTAGAGTGATCTTCCTTTCATTTACTGATTTGATGACTGAATGAGTTAATTCCTTCACCATCCTATCTTTCTACACCCTGCTCTTTGTCATCTACAATGAAGTTTTCTCTTGTAAAATATTGTACTGCGCTTGACTTGGGATGAAAGACAGTATATGAAATCAAGTGTTTTATCTCAGAGTGAAGACAAATAGTCTCAAACAAGAATATGCATGTAAGAACATCACCCTAATGCAGCTGTAAGCTTGAAACTTTCCTATTTTTAATGTATTAACCACATTCTGGTAGTCTTTCCTCTACCAGTGGTAATTTGGGATGTGTGATTACTCTGTGGGATCTTAAGAGGCTTTCAGATGAAGCAATCAATCAGCAGGTAACTTGTTCTGCAGCTAGTTTGCAAATCAAAAGCCATGTTAAGTAGCTCCAGAACCAAGCTAGGAAAGTCTCTCATGAAGAGGCAAGAGGAGGCGTAAGACATCTTCTCCAGGATGTTTTACAGGATCGAAAGGAAAATATTTCAAAGGCCCTTGCAGGATTTAGAAACATGCATTTACGTCTCAGAGAGACTTAAACTCAAAAAGCTCAATGTGACTGCATTTCATACAGCCCTAACGTTTTTCTTCAGGCGTGTCTGACTGCACCCAGGTGCTACTATAAGTGACTTGGTTAAGTGTGTGCGAGTAGGGAGAAGTGTAAGAGAGAGATAAAATTAGTTGTGGTAGAAAGAAATACCTCTGCTGTGAGGAGGCTCCACCTGCACTCATAGAAAGGGCAGGAGGTGGTGGTGGAGCCTAACTCTCATGTTTAATCTAACAGCAGGCATTCAGCGGCAGAGATACCATGGTACAGGTCCTTCTGCTGCTCAGGGGGTGGAAAAGACTAGCTTCTACCTCCCAGGCTCCTGTCATGCTGTAAGGTGTTCTGAGCCAAGTATCAGCTTAAAAAATAATCAAAAGGCTCACAATCTCCTGGTTTCACTATCAGCTACCATGATCAATTACATCAAAACCCAACCCCATACATGACAATAAAGTGAGCGCAGGGAATGCAGTAAACTTGCTCTTGAAGTGGAGTCTAGCTAACTGATATCAACTAAACCCTGAATATGTTTTTTCCATGGCATATCCTCCCATGAGATTTGTCATGTGCATGCTCCTGCAACAGAGAGGAGACAGTGCAGAAAATATCCCCATCAGTCCTACAAGAGCTGCATGACCTAGACACGTACACTGGACTCCAAGCATGCACAAGCCACCTCATTAACATGTTTGTGTTTCTTAACTTCATTCCAGCCATGTTCTTAATTTTTAGATACTTAACTCCTTTACTAGGGCTGGCTTTGGGGTTCCAAGTTTCAATGAAGGTTGAAGGAGTTAGACGTTAACTGCAATCCAGCATGTTTGAAAAACTCACTGTGCCTTTGCATTACCAGTGCTTGACAAGCCAGCCCTAAGGGTCAATATTATTTTGAAGCTCACAACACCCCTTTTTAAAATAATGTTGCTAGCCAGACCCAATACAATCGGATTTACAGTCTAAAATCATACAGGCACTTTTTAAAAGTTGACCCTTGAGTAATGCTCTAAACTTTAGCTGTGTTAGTTGTCTATTTAATATCAATGGTGAAACTTAAAAGAACAGGCATGAAAAGCCTCCAAGGCAGAAAACTGTGTAAAATCACAAATTCTCAAAATGGTGTGGCACACAGAAGAAAAACATACGTACGTGGATTAGCGTCAAAGCCAGGGATCTAGAAAGGCCATTTAAACACACACGTTCCCACAGGAGTGCTCTGCAGACATGAGATTTGTGAGAGTAACAGCACCCAGTTCTGCCTGTTGGTTTGTGCAGACGTGCATGCACGGCGTTAGCTGCAGGCAGGGTATCCAGATCCACAGTTCTGCCAAAAAGGGTCCTTTTTTTATTTGTCGTTTGTTTTTTGGTTCCCCCCCCTGCCCTCCCCAGCCATCTGGGTGGTCTGAGAATCAGATCTGAAATACCTAGGATCCCTCGAACCACATGTTCTAATCCCAGCAGAGTTGACTCAGTCCTTCATCCTTCCAGGGTAAATTGACTTCTCTGCTCTTTGTTGCATGGGGGAAACTTTTGGATGAGATTTTAAAATTTCCACTCTGTAAGGACATTAAAAATCCCACATTTTTCTTCCAGTGTCACAAGAAGCCAGCATCCCTGCCATTAGTTTTTATCACTCAGCACCTTGTGTTATTTGTTTCCCATGGCTACTGGTAGCTGGGAACCCAGATTAACCAGCACCCGAAAAGTGATGTGCCGCAGGCTTCATTTCACAAGCCAATGGGATGGATGGGTTTTGTCCATTTATCTCCACATGCACTGGAAGGATTTCAGAGAAATACAGTGAAAATGAGGAGGCTGAGCAGATTGATATTTGAGTATATGCTGCAGGCTGCAGCCTGGCCAGTTCATTAGTGTGGGGAGGAAGGATATGACAACATGCAGCGAGTATCTGGAGGGACGTGTTACACGAGGAGGTGTGCTAGGAGCAGGAGGGTGAAATTCAGAGAGAGAAAAAAAGGAGAGTTTGACTAGAAAGGCAAACTGCGTAGAGAGGTTTTATACTGAAAAGGGATTTGCTACAGGATAGAGTAAAAGTTCAACCAGGAGATATAGAACCAGAAATGGGGAACCTGCACACCCCCGTGCTCTGCAAGAGAAAGTGCCACACAGGAGCCAAACACTGCAACAGGTCTCATCGTCTCTTGTCCTTGTGACTGTAAGAAGCTGGTGAGGGGCTCCTCTCACCATCTAGAGAGGGGATTTATTTAGGATTAAGAAAAAGGAGAGGCCAGGAGGGGCAGTGCTCCACATTTATCTGAGAGAAAACTTGGGAAACAAATTCATAACACTGGAGTATAAAAGGTCAGGAGGTTGGCACTGAACATATTTATCCATCTGAAAGCAATGGAGAGTGGGCAATACCATTGAAACAGCTTCTGAAAGACCTGCATTCTCTGTTTAGAAAGTCTTTAGAAAGCAATGGGAGAACAGAGTTCAAACAATTTTTTTTCTAAAGCACAAGCTTAACAGTGGATAAGGTGGAAGCATGAAGTCACTTTTAATCTACTATAAAGTGAGGTAAGCAAAGGGATTATCACTTAAGACTTGCTGACATGAAGCTCTGAGAATGACATTTAAAAGCAATGGTGGATTACAGAGTGACATCATATTAAATGAACACATGCCAGAGGTTTACACAAAAGACCTCAGAGATCAGGCTCTTGTTCTAAATGCTAAAACCTCCTAGCCATTTTTACACTTCTGGCAGTGATTAGGCTAAATTAGAGCTGCAGTTTTTCATTCAGTAAGTTGTGGTGTCATAGCATCAGCAGCTCAGTGGCTAAGATCTTCATTGAGCGCTAATGGGGACAACTCCATCTGAGCTCACTGAGGTCCCCCACTCCAGTGCAATGCCACTGGCATTCAGCAACTGAAAATCCAACCCAAATGTTTCTATCTTACTGTATAGTTTAGTGACTTTGAAAGCATGCACCTTCAGATGCCTCTGGACTTCAGGTTTGAGTTTTTCAAAGTATTCTGAAGGCTATTTAACTAAACACATATGATGAAGCTACCCTCAATTTAAGGAACAGCACAGATGAGCAAATCTCTCTCATAATGTAAAAAATTGAAAAGAATGAAAATTGTTAACAAGATTCAAAAGAGAAAGATCTGGGGGTTTGTGTTTGGTTGGTTGGGGCTTTTTTCCGCAGAATAGTTTATCAGATTGGAAAAACCTATAAAAACATTCTAGCCCTAATGAGTGTTTTGGATTACGTCTGCCCCATAAGGGCAGACCACTTCTGACCCCACTGAGGTCAGAAGATGTTAAGCATGTACTTTCTCAGTTTCTGCGCAGGTAGGCAGTGCTCTGTACTTCTTTCCTGATGGCTGAAAACATGCCGCAAGCCTCTTCCGGGGAGCCGAACAAGTCACAGACCACCTGACTTTTAGCTCTCAAAACATCAGGAAGGTGAATATTACTGTAACGGCTATTTAGAGGTGAGAAAACTAAAGCACGCATGGAATCAAAGTAATTTTTACAGCTCCAAAACCAGGACAGCAGCAGCCCAGTATTTAATCTATGGTCTCCTGGAGATGGATGAACTGACCATCAAGTATAAATCCTGGTAGTTTTAGAGTGAAGTTGGTATCGATAGTCCCGCAAATCACCACCTGTAGGTTACCAAAGAGCCACCTAAATGCAATGCACTCCTGCTAATTACAGACCAGGGAGAGGTTTGAACCAGCCTTCTGGAAGGGACCGGCCTGCAAACCATTGCTTACTCACACATTCTTATTTTCTTAAATAAATAAAAGAAGCATGTGGGAAAGAAGGGGACAGAATAAATTGGATGTGGGAGCCCCCAAACCTTCTTCCCAAATGAGAAATGTGTCTATTTGGTGAAAGTCATAAAACTTTGCAAAACACGTAAGAAGGCCTCTCTGAGCAGCTGTTTGCTTTGACTCCGGAGGGAGCTCGCTCTATCTCCAAAGCAGCACAGTACCATCAATCACGACCTGCCAAAGATTTTCTACTCCGGTAGAAAAGTAAATAAGAAAACACACAGGTTTTATTGGCGTGTACGTTCTGTGGCTCAACTGTGCCGCGTCCTTGCTGCAGGAACGACCATTACCTGGGGTCCCATCTTGAACCACCTGATGGGATCAAAGCTGCAGCCTTGTGGGAACCGTGTCTCGTGGAGATTAACTGAAGGCACTTTATGCACACCTGATAACGCACAAAGGCAGCTCTGCGAGCTTGCAATGCAACCAGCTCCTCTTTGCCATCAGCTGTGGTCATGAGTCCCCATGGGTGGAGGGGATGACCAAGAGACTGTGGCAGAAAATGGGAAGCACAGGCAGGAAAGCCCTGGCAGGGCTCAGCTGGAACACCATCAGGGCCATGGGGGTGCTCTGAAAATATCTCTGCAAAAATTTATCTCCAACACCCCTTCACTGAGTGTGTTGGAAATGAGATTTTCTCAAAGGATTTCTATCTGTCAAAATTGAGGGGTTTTTTGTGTGCGCTTTTTTTTTTTTTTCAAATAGGAAGAGCAAAAGGCACATCTGTGACAATAGCAAATTCCACCTCTAAAGCAAGAGACACTGGTGTTTCTCCAAGCACAGTTATAAGTTGATGATGATTATTTTTTGTATGGCTAAACAACATATTTTCCCTTAACCCCACTTGGCCTTCCTTGGCTGAATCTCACAAAAACAACAAAGGAAAGAGAAAAACAGCCTGAAACAGACATCCAACACGGAAAATCTTGGGTTCGACATTAAATTTGGCAAATTTGTAAACACTTGAGACATAGCCTTTTTATGATGAAAAGTTTAACAATCACCTTGCCCACCTGTGAATTATCCTGCCTAAACAGCTCGGGAACATTGGAACTGGTCCTGAAAAGGTATTCTGTAATTTTAAATATAGTAAAAAGAAAACAAACTTCAACAAGGAGGGGTAATAGGATCAGATAAAGAAAAAAAAGTGTAGGCTGAGTATCAGGGAAAATCTGCAATACATTAAGATCCCAGGGAAATGGAGGAAGAATCATGATTAAACCAGATAAAATCCTTACCAGAGGGAAATTAAGGGCAACTCTGCATTATCATGGAGTCAGATTCTTCTCTGTGATTAGGTCTTTGGGACAGTTCAACCCTCATGAAATCCATGGAATTTGTGACTATCAGCTCAGGTTTTCTTTTACTATTTTTTATGTGTGGACAGAAGAGCAACAACAATATTTTGTTAATAAAAAAAGTCAGAACTGCATCCTGAAACACCACCAGGATGTCGGTAGAAAAACAAGGCTGCTTTTGTTTGTTACACTGCATAATGCCTGATGGGTTTTAACCACAATTTAGGAGCTACTGTTAAAAAGCTTCTTGCTGAGTCAAGCCTAGGCATGCTGTTTACAAGGGTTAGCCCTGAAGGCTCTTGCATTGGCAGGGACTTTTAAGCTGAGCTAAGGAGTTTTTAGTTATTTTTGTTGTGCTTTAAAAAAAAAAGTTGAGAGTAGCTAAGCACACCTAAAAGTGGGAGTGGAAGGGAGCTATCAGCAATCACCTGCTGTCTCTGCCAGCAGATTTCCTCTGTAGTCAAGGGCTTGATCTCGTAAAGCTGATGCTAAGAGTCCCCTTGGTTTAAAGTGGAGGGAGTTATTGCAGACACTGGGCCCCAGTGGAGTAAGCTTCTGTGAAGAAGTTCACTAAAATATGAAATATCCCTTCGTTATAAAAGGATCTGCTCCAACTTATGAAGTGAATTTGGTTCAGCTTTGAACCTGCTAAAACATTCTGGCTGATGATTTTTTCTGGCAACGCTGATCTATATTCTGCCTACAACCAACAGTGCAAAGTGAAATTCTGATAATGATAAAATGATAAAAGTTGGATGCAGAAAGGTCATATAACACCCACTGTCACTCTTCCACAGAGCCTGGGCCATTCCTGTGCTGTGGGAGAGGTGGGGATCCCAGGGAAAAACCGTATGTGGCTGTGTAATCTCATGCATTATCACAATGGCATACAAAATGAGTCAGAATCTGTAAATGTATTTTTCTGTCATTTCTTAGCTTTTGAGCACTGTATTTTGCAATCTTAATATTAAACAATGTTGCTTTGTGGAAGTGGTACCTCATAAAATTTATATGTACCAATACAATTTTCTTTATTCATTCCACTCTAATTCTACAGTCCTGGAAGAGATTTCATCCCATACTCAGTTTTACTCTGTTCTGCATTACATTCTTTCTCAGTGTCCACTGGACTCCAGTACTGCCTCTCCCCCCTTCCTCCATATGATCACAAGCTCACAAGCATCAGAATCCAGGATGCTACCTTAAATTCACAATATTCCTGTTGGTTTGCACTGTGAAGATCTCAAGGATCATCTGAATGAGATAGTGGATGAGCCAACAAGCACCATGATTCTGTGAAATTGTTCTTATAGCCAAAAAAAGATGTCAAAAAAGGAAGGAGTGACGTATCACCAAATAAGTAAAACCAACAGAGGTTGTACAAGGAAGTGAGTTGTCCTAATGACTGGAGAAATGCTATTTTATCACCCCCACCCCCCAAAAAAATCTCTAGACATTTATTTCAAGGCAATGCCAACATGACCTGCTTCTGGATGTAAAAAATAAATGCTCAAGCCCTGAAAATTATTTGTCATGCTGTTTAACAAGGAAATGCCTGAGAGATAATGACTGACAACTGTGAGCAGAAACACAGCGGATCTTTCACACCCTCATCTTGACATATGGATCTTTTCTTAGTTGAGTTTTCCATATTCCCAACCATATTCTCAAGAAAAGGGTCCTGATAGCTGGTCCTGATCAAGAGAGCCTTGCAGATGAGCTCTTTCCAGTTAGGATAAAATAACGTATGTTCTCATTAGGCCAAATGAAAACAGTGATGAAGGCGAATGCACTGCCATGTCACATCGAGCAATCAGGAAACAAACCTTTGACATAATGCAGTAGGCAGATAATAAGACCCCATAGTTAGCAATAAATGAGACTACACTTAATTTGCTGTGCAATGTTCATGTAATTAGATAAATTTGGTACCGGCAAGACAGCAGACAGCTAGAATACAGGCTTGATGCATTGGGGGCTCTCTGTCAGGCACCGATCACATTAATCATAAAGCCAAAACTCAGTGACACAATTTTTCTTCCAAACATTTACCATAATTTTCTAGAAATATGCACATGCCATTTTTTTTTTTTTTTTTTTGAGTTGTTTACTTTAAACAGAAGGATGGATTTCTGCACCAGCAGGATGGAGTTCAAATGTCTAGAGGCTTGACTGTTCCGAGTCCACCCAGCCTATTGAACAAGAAATGCACAACCTCTATGCATGCTCTAGCCCAGCTCCACCACCGTGTTCTGGATGATTTCACGTTGGACATCCTCCAGCGAAGAGGATGAACACTATGTTATGATCTCCAGAGCAGAGACTAGAGGAGAGAAGAAGGCAAAAGAGAAGCAGGAGAAAAAACAGAGGAGGAAAGTGCAGGAGATGAGGTTAAGATGTTTGCAGATAAAATTGAAAGAGAAAAAATAGTCAAGAGACGAACTCCACAACTGGTGAGAATTTTCCCAGTGTGGTTGTGCCATAATTCAGGGCACTTGGAAAAGAGCCGAACAGAAGTTGCATTCCCTTGGCCCTAAAAAAAACCCCACAGACAAGAAGCAGTTGGCTGCTCAGATTTAGTTCTTCACCAGCCACAGAGACAACCTTCAGCACAATGCCCAGCTAGTAAGACAGATCTTATCAAATGTTTCAAAGAAAACTATGTTTCCTCCTCTAAAACCAACAACCCAGTTTTCTCTCCAGTACTTCACAATTCGTTTTTGTGAGAGGTGCTGCTGAAAATGTGAAGGATCCCAAAGAAGAAAGGCAATAGGTATTTACCAACAACTCTACACAAATACTAAGCAGGACACTCTTGGTTCCCTGACAGACAAATGTGGTCACTGCTAAGACAATGGATTATAAATATCAGTGCAGATGAACTGAAACCTGATCTGCCAGCTCTGTACACTTGGCCAGTTGGACAACTCCAGTATGATAAAATACTGGCTCCCGTCACGGCACTATGATTCACAGGTATATGGCACAAGCTGGAAAGATCTTGGTTGCATTCTGGAGAAGATCCTTCTCCATGACCCCAGTGGAGAAGCTGCTGCAGAGGCAGCACACCCTATCCTGCCCATGAGGAGCAAAGGGAAGCATTGAGTGGGACACACAAATAACCTGGTGCCAAATATCTGAGCATCTGCCATCCTCTTTTCTAACCACTGTTTTGAATATTGCCCCTTTCAGAAGTCAGTATGTGCTTTATTAGCCAGAGCTCTGGCTTATTAACTATCTCCCAGTACATTTTTTTTATTAATCTTTCTTTTTTCTACAATTTTTGCATGTACTTGCACATAAGACCAGAATTATTTTATCCAACCCCTGCAGCCCCCCCAAGTTCCCATGTTAACAAACCACCCTGTCTTTTCCCCTTTGTGCACAGCGTGGAAGGAGCTGCTCTGCCCCTTTAAACATCCAGTCAAACTGACTGCCAGCCAAAAAGACAACGACTTGTCTTCTGGTAAGATCCAGGGGAATGCCCTATCATTTTTTCCCGCAGCATTTTGGAAGCAGAATAAAGCCTTAGTAGCTGTGGGACTCCACAGATCTCCCGGTTGCCGCCGTCTGTGCTCCTTGCCTCCCGGGGGCTGTTCCCCTACTCACACCTATCCAGAAAAAGCACAGCTCCACAAACAGCCCCTGCAAAGCCAGGTGAGCACTGACCCTGGCCGGATGGAGTGGCCACAGATGGGCTCCGGAGTCAACAGCGGGATCAAATGAGAGTTTTTTAAGTGACAAGCTCTATTTGTTCTTCTTTTGCTCTCCCTGAAGAGTGTTTCCAACCCTTACAGGTTCCTGTACACCGAATGCCCTGGGATCTGTCCCTCAGCTGATGGCTGAGCCCTGTGTTACAGCTGTTGGTTGAGGGATGTCAGGGTGGTCGTGGGACTACCAACCCTATCAGGTTGCTCCTCACCTCCTACAGGGATGGATGTGCTTCAGGGACAAGGAGAAACCCTCCTGGCCACACAGTCACTACATCTGTTCACATCTCTGCTGGCTCCTTTTTCCCTGCCCTGGTCAAAGCTTAGAGGAGGTGAACCCAGATCTCTCTATAAACATGTCCTCCAAGGCGACAAGGACTATTGAGCTGTCATGTCCTGGATGAGAAGATTAACCTTGATTGCTCTTCTCAGGGTACAGCTCCCGACTAGCACCTGCGCCCACCGGCCATCAGCTGCCCTGGGGAAGGGAGACTCTCACAAGGAAGTCACCACTGAAACCCAGTGTCTTGTCCCTCCAAAACAGACACGGGCACCCATGTGAGGACCTTCCTCTTTCCTGCGTTTTAGAAAACACCATCCAGCCCGTCCAGGTCATTATCTGGTGAAATTAAAGGGAATTACGGTATTCCCAGCAGCCTTTCCCTGCCATACCCCAACCAGCGCGCAGGGAGGAACGGTACATGAGGTCTCCAAACGGAGAGAGCAATGCTGGGTCTTCACCAGGACGGTGCCAGAAAAGACCCAGGCACAGTATGATGTAAGAAACACTGCGGGTACAAAAACACAACACAAGCCTGTCCCTGGGACCTCAGCCAGATAACGACACAGGAGCCCCGCACTCCCACCCCATTGCTACGCGGCACTTCTATAGGGTTAAGGGAGCCATAGAGCACTTCTGCCAGGCAGGTCAGTATTGCCACTGGACAGGGACAGCGGGGCCAGGGGTGGTCAGCGGGGCCAGCCTGCCAGGAGGGCAGCGAGTCCCTGGGACCTTAGCAACAGGATTCAGTGTACCGCGGATGGCCAACGTTTAAGTAAAGCATGGGAGCGGAGGTACAAGACTTACCCATGGATAGCGTGGATAGAGTGAGGTTCGTAATGGTATCGTCCTTCCTGGTGGCGCATGTCAATTGGCAAAGGAGCATGGAAGGCTGGAAAAATGTGCTGCGGCACTGTTGAGGGGAATAGAAGAGGAAGAAAAAAAAAAAGGACTTCAAAAACTTTTCCTTTCCTTTTAAAACAATTTCAAAGGCACTAAATCTCCATGAATTTCAGAGCAAGAGCAGTGCAAGACAAGGGGTCTTCATGATATCAGCGCTATCATACACCAGAGAAGTGGAATGAATAAATAATCAAAGTCATGCGGAGAGATCCTACATCTTCGACATAAAAGATCTCCAACAGGGTTTTTGACAAAGACAAGCAGCTAAGCGCTCTTTGAACTTGAGGAGATTATAGGAAGCACCAAGGAAAACTATACTTGCAACGCAAATCAGACTCAACAGAGCCTGGCGGGATCCAGACCTGCGTCTTCCCTCATGCCTGGAGTGGCAGCAAACACCTTTCTTGAAGGTCTGTACACACACAGGTTGGAAATATTTACCTAAAAATGTAACAGTGAGAGCAGTGCTCACGCAGACCGTCTAGGCAGTCAGAAAGGGCTCAAAAGTGCCTACTGCCAGGTTCTGAGAGAGGAGCCCAAATTGCTCTCACTTGTAATCACTTGAAGCCCTATTTTTTATTCATTTGAGAAGCTTGTTTCATCTTTGATGGAAAGATAAAGTGGTCTCAAAAGGCAGAGAACACCTACATTGACTTATTAAATCTACAGGTTTTAATATTTATTATTGACCCCAAAAGTTAACGGTGAGAATATTTGAGTGAGTCGAGCTGATGGAAAATTCATCAGGTTATTTCTCCATGACACCCCTGACAAAACTGCCTGGCTGCCTGGGCCTTTCCTGCTAAAATTACAGAAGCTAAAGAAATACAATTAGCAAAGCCTCGATAACGATACCGTACAATTGCCCTCTGATAGGGCTCATCACATCTGTAACGATGCCGCTTTCGAGATTTGTACCAGCTATCATCTTAAAGATAAAAGGCTGGTCTTGCTCTGCCTTTACAAGCAGTTAGAAGTTCTACATTAAAGATTACTTAATATTGTCACAGGTCTTCCCATCCCCTCTCTGGCTTCTTGGACTTTTTGTCTAAACGGAGACCAAAAGCAAAACAAAACCAGCCTCCTAAGTGAGCATTTCAAAACCCAGCCTGCACTCAGTATTTCCCTGTGACTTGCCTCCGCGACAGGTAGCATCTCTCTGTAGAGTGGGGAAGCACCATCCAAAACCAAAGTGTCAAAGCTTGGGCCAAGTCTCTCGATGATGCTCAGCAAACTCCAGTAAACGTCAAACTCTTTTTCTATGAAAGACTTAAAATTCAGCCTTTCTCATCTGCGACTCCAGCTGCAACAGAGCTACGCTGACTCCGTCCGTCAAGGCTGGGCTCCTTTCAGGTCCGTCGCGCAAAGCCTGCATGAAATCCTCGTATACGTCTTTCCTGGCATATCAGCAAGAGGATCTGAAGCTCCTACTCCCATTGCAATGTACAATCCCTGAGCACAGTGCGGCACAGGCGCGTCAGCCAGGCTGCCGGGAGAGGTGAGAGACTACACAAAAACAACCCTCCTGCCAACTCCGCTGAAAGGCGTTAAGCTAAGGTATTCGGGCTGGAAAGTATTTAAGGTTCCACAGCAGACTTGCTCTCCGTGCTCCAGCTAAGGGCTGGCACCGCGCACAACCTGATACACTGGGAGCATTTTTGCAGCTCGCCTAATGTCAGGACACAGTAGGGTAACTGTGTTAACCGCCTTCCCCCCTTCTGCTCCCCTCCCCTCCTCTCCCAAAAGCAGCTCAGCTAGAGAATAAACTTGCATCCTTTAGGATTTGTTTTGGCAGGAGGAAGATTCACCCTTTAACCGTCTTGGGTAGGGATGATCTGTTACATAAGGACACTTGTATGGAGTCTTCATTTTAAGAGGCAGCCAGTATTTTTCCAAGTCAGAAACGCAGCAAAGTTCAGCCGTCACACCCCGTCCCCTGCCCACGCAGCACCATACAGTCATTGGTCTCCCCAAACCATACTCAGCCCACACTGCTGCCCGGGCTGGCAGGCACCTGGAGCTGCTGCCCTCCTCCCTGGGGACATTGCCACGGCCACAACCCATGGCTGCCGTGGGGACCCAGGGGACTGGGGCAGGGAAGTTTTACATCATCATGCACCAAGCACAGTCACAAAATCAACTATCCCTCTGCAGATATCTGATGCCAGACAACCTAAACATCTCTCCCAGCCTGAGCCCCTAGGCTGGGCTTCCTGCAGTGCCCACCCCATATTTATGCCATACAAACAAACCCAATTCATCTGCAGTCCTGGGGCCAACCTGCAAAGCCCAGCTAGCATCTATATAGGTGAAATTTTGCAACCTCCCCAAACAAGGTGGCTGCCCTGCCAGTAACGGGCAGGTCCAGGGCTGGGTGAACCCCTAAGCTGTAGGAAAGTGCGAGCTGACATGGGCTGAAATTGTGCTGAGCATTGTGGTAATGTTTCAATAATGCAGAGAGGCGTATCCTAGTCCTTGGGCCCATTCTCTGCGCCAGTTTAATTCACTAATAATGATGAAACTGTTAAGAACAACGGGTCAACCTGAATCTCTTAAAACCCAGATATGTTTTATTTTGTAACTGTGCATTTCTAAATGATTGATTGCTGAGGTAATATTGGAAATTTTGTGCTAAAAGAGTCTTTCCCTGTCACTCAGGAGAGCTGGGGAAAAGAAAACACTGGGTGTTTGCTGCCTGGCCTCCTTTCCTAGCTATCTGTTGGTATAAAAATGACATCGGAAAAGAATTTCTCCCTCCTTACACTTCTGATTATTAATGGCAGAAAAATTTCCATGAACTTCTTCCATCCCACTGGCACCATTAGTTTGTTTTTAGCACTTCAACCTATTTGGACTGCAGGAGGGTCAGCAAGGCCCTTGCCTTGGGCGCCTGTTTTACTTTGCTGTTCTCATTTCCCACCTCACCACGTGCCCTGTGCTTTGCTGCTGCCAAGGGCAAGGGTTGTTTTTGGTGACGTCCCTTTGCAACATCCCACTCTGGGGCTTCCCCTCAGCTCCTCTTCCTGGGAGCACCAGCCAAGCCTACGGGCTCCAGTGGCTGGGGGGGGGGTGGTGCAGTTCCTTTTTATTCTCTTCCAGGTGCTCGGTCAGAAATAATGAATGGTTTTATAGGCAATCAACTAGCAATTCATAAACGTCAGCCCAGCTCTGCTTCTTGTTCCCACCCCTCGCAAAGAGGACAGCGAGCTGGCAGCAGGACAGCAACACACGCCATTAACAAAGATGGATGTTTTACACATACGAGTTAAAAAGACAATTATATTCAATTACTTCAAGTAAGTCATGGTGATGTATTCCTGAATAGCCATGGGAAGGGCAATATGATGATTAGGGCAATGAATTTGCCAACTTTAATCTAATCAAGGCAATCTTTTGTTTAGCATTATCTGCTTTGTGGTGGCAGAGGATTTACCAAACCCAAGCAATCTTTGCAGATTTAGCCCCAAACCTGCCCAATTAGCGCTAATGATGATTGTGTTACACAGAGGGAGGAAGGTTTTAGCAGGAGGCCTGGGGAAAGCTTTTCCCCAGGAAAAAGTTGGGCCACACCAAGCCGTGTGGTACCATATGCTGGGGCGCAAAGGCACGATGTGGCACCTCCAAAAGTCCCCTAGCACTGGAACAATAGATAAACATTTTCTCTGGCTCTCTCGGAAGGAAGAGAAAACCCAAGAACAAATCAAAGTGGCACCCAAGGGGTAGGGACTATGGGAAAACAGGGTGCTTCACACAGAAATAACAAGGAACTTCGTGAACTCTGTGGCACGCAGCTCCTGGGTGAAGCCCAGCGGCCGAGCAGCCAGGCGCGTTTGGGAGGCCCCACCTTCCCCCGGCTGCTGCTCGTGCAGGAACGCGTCTGCTCCGCCGTGCCGTTTGATAAGGGGAAAGACGCTGCTACCTGTCCCCACTTGTTGGAGCTGATTTTCTGGCCAAGGTTTATGAGCAAGACATGGACCTCCCACTGCTATATTCTCATCCTTGTCTATTCAAAGGCCAGACAACACTCTGGCTTCAAAGAGAAAAGATATGAAGCAGAAACGCAGGTTTAAAGGGGATGTCCCTTTACCGAAAATCCCAGGAATTGGGGAGGGAGGCATCAGGAACAGACATTTTTTGAGGATGATGCAGGCTTTTGATTATCTCCATAGATAAACCTGTGCCCCAAGAGAAATACACACTGCACGTATGGGTTTGTATAGCGAGCAAAGGAGACGTTTTGACATCACTAACAGCAGCATCTCTTTTTCAGCACAAAAAGGAGACTTAGGAAAGGTCAAATAAGCTTTTTCTATTTCAAATACTTCAGGCTACACATGTGATCACTTAAAAAAAAATGCAGCATAAGAAAAGAAATCAGACCCCCAACTGCTGAATCAGGTTTCGTTTGCAGTTCACTTTGACAAAAATAATTTGGAAAGGCTTTCAGAAAGCACTTAAAGGATGTCTTCTGTTCTCACTTGCAACTGGGGTCCCTCGGCAAGACCGGCTTGGGAGACAGCCCCAGAAGACTGCCCCCCCCCATCCTCTGTACCATCCAATATGCACAGAGCTCCCACTACTTTATCTAAAGCACACATGAGCTGTGTGGGTCACTGGGTAGGCTAAAAAAAATGGTTTTCCTATGGATGTACAACAGCCTTCTGTGGGAACAAGCAGTCCCAGCTGTAAGCAGGCTTCTTTGCCATCAGAAATAGCGCACAACCATTTTGCAACCAATGGGGAAAGTAATTTGTTGAGGAAAAAAGTAAAAGGTTGCTGGCTGGATAATGCAGCACTTGCAGTGCATTTTCCAACAAGTTTGCAAAAAATGTCCATAAAGAAATATCATTTTATAAAAGAGGAAAAACAAATAAATGCTGACTTATTAAGATCTCTTTTGGCTTGATTTCCGATGTTTTTAATGATGCATGGGACATATCTTTCATAAAGGGATCACAAGCTACCTTGCAAAGACTAACAAAGCTTCACCTTTCCTTGTCAAGAGAAGCAAACACATGCGTTTGAAATACGGCCCTTTTTTAACGTGGGGGGAGCTGAAACAGCGTAACATAAAATAACTTGCCCAAGTCTATGCAGTCAAACAATAGCAGGTTCCACAGCAAACCTCAACCACAGCAGGCAGAAACTGCAGCTTTATCTCAAAAAGGCTTCGGAGCCCTGGGGTATTGGACTGATTTGGATTAACAGGAGAAAAACTTCTCCAGACTACAGCTCACACACTCTTGTCACCGTGGCGGCACTAGCAGCTTCACACAAGCAGCTGACACAGGAGAAAAAAAAAATAAAAAAAAAAAAAAAGGGAAAGGGATGTCCCAGAAAGGGTGTCCACAGAGTGTCCATGAGTGCTTTTGCAGCAGCAGCAGTGCTGTGCTGTCCTGGGCCACATCCTTCTTACTGGGGGTGGTGAGATGCTGCTGGTGTGACACGGCAGCTTGCAACAGCTTGTGCTTTCCTTTTTTTTTTTTTTTTCAAAGTCCAGCTTGTATGGAAAGGATAATGGAAACTTCTAAGACACGAGAGGAGGCACTTGGTAGTTTCCCCCATCTCCAGAGCAAAGGCCCTTCTCGCTGCCCACATTTTCTCCCAGATGTCCAAATCTCACTCTCTTCTCAAAAGCCAGATTAAAGATACAACAAACTTAAAGTGTCCTTCACTCAGTCATCACCCAAAGAAGCCTAAAGCATCAAGTCAGAATTAAATAGAAAGTGACATTCAGTTTCTTGTTAGGCTTTTTAAGGTCCCAATTTTACTCATCCACAGTGTACATTTTAAGAGGATGCAGTTTGATATCCAACAACCGTGTTGGCATCCAACAACCGTGTTGGCAAACATCAGATTTGTTTTGAAACAGCAAAGAGGGGCTTGTGCTTTGCTCCCTAGTCTTCATGCAGGCATTTTTCTCATGTTAGACCTACCCTGGGCTCGGTGGGCTCCAGAGCATCCCCGGACAGCCAGGCATGCAAGCAGGGGAGGCAAACTGGCCCCAGGCGACTGAGTGTGTGTGTGGTTACTTGACTCCCTTTGCTAGTCCCTCCTGGGCATTTCAGTGTTGTATTTGGATGGCCACCCCTTCAGCAAAACGCTACGGGGCTGTAGATGTCAGCAAGGGAGATGTTTTTGTGTTTGTGTGACGTCCCCAGAATAATGATCTCGCTGTTTAAGTGAGTTGAGCGAATGAATGAGCACAAGAAAAACATCTTTGCTGAAAGCGCAGCCAAAGTTAATGCACCATTAATAATGGCCCGGGTGAATTATTGGAAGAGATAATAGGCCTGGGGTCAGCAAAGGTCTGAGACAAAGAACGGGGAAAATTGGGTCACAGAAACATGACAGAGCAGATCACGCTGGTGTGCCTGTGGGATTCTCCTCAGATGAAGTCATGTACCACCACACAGAATATTAAGGTCTTTGCAGGGAAAACCATTCCCAGAACCACCACTCGGATCGATACGAGGAGGAGGAGGAGGAGCAGACACACAAGCCTAGAGTAGCCCTCTCTTAGTCCCCCACAAGCCCCCGTTCGAGAGCTCAACTTTAATGCTGTTTAGATACCTTACAAAATACACCAACTGCATGCCTCCCTCAAAAAGGGATAATTATGTGGTTGCTAATTACACTGATCTGCATATTTTCTAAGCAGAGAGAGGTGTCTGAAGGAGTATCTGCCCTCCCCGAACGGCAGCACTGTGCGTTTCACAAAAAGCCATCTCAGGTACTTTTCTGTCACCAAAATCACAGAGGACTGGCCGTGAAGGTGCAACTTCCACCTCCCACCCCACTAGCTGCCTGACTGCATGACACTAAATTACGGACTAACCTCACTTTGTCAGAATTTCCCCTCTTTAAAATGGAGATAATAATACCTCCCTACCTCAGAGGTTTGGTTAATGTTTATACAGCACTTTAAAAATGATGTGGTAATTAAGTGCTCAGTATTATTATATCAACGTGTGTAATGATTCCAGCAGACAGCACTATAAACAGGGCTGCACCGTGCATGCTTTTCTTTTGTTTGGCTTGTTAGCATTTGGTTTGGTTTTCATACAGCATACTTCAATTATTATTGGTTAATTATGACGTTGTTTTATTACTTGCTCAGTGGCTTTGACAAAAATAAAAGAGGAACTACACAGGTAAAATAATAGTAAATATTCATTCTGAGCTGCTATGAACATCATAGCAAGTATAAATGGGAGGCAGAATCCCACCAGCTCACCTACAGGAGACTCTTCTCACACCCTGGGTATTACAGGCCGTTTTGAAACACATCCAGGCAGTTGTTTCCATCCAGAGGGATACAGAACCAGTTTTCTGAGATACCTAATGAAGAAAGATGGTGGTAGCCTGATTTACAAAACTATTTTTCAGACAATGCTTGTCAGGGTGCTGGAGAAGTCAATATGGTTAATTTAACTGTGAGTTGGGTGCAGCAAGCCAAGATTTCCATTCAGGTAAGCAATAAAGAGCACACAACTAACTTCTATTGGACAAAGGGCTCAAGTAATAGAAAATACCTTGTAGGAGCGTTGGAAGGATGCAGATATGTGAAAAGTAAACAAGAAATAATAAAAAATACCTTGCCCTTCTTCAGCTATAAAATCACCAAAAGAGCCTTGAAACAAACATTATGGTACTGACACCTCAAACCACCTCCAGGACAGACTCAGCATGACTTTACACTTGCAGAAACTGAGGCACGATGAGATACAGAGGACAACATCGATAATCCCTGCCTCTTCTCCAGCAGTACTGCCAGAGCCCCCTGCACCTACCCCATCTCCAAGGGAAAACCTGGGAACCGTTTGCTTCCCTACCAGCCAGCAGCGAGACCGCAAGCGTGGTCGCTCAGCTGCCTGTGGGGACACGGACTTTAGATGCCCACATAGATGTGGTGCTTATTTTACACAGAATAAAGCCCACTCCTTGATTTGCCTGTACAATAGAAGCTGTTATAAAAGCCATGAGTCACAGCAAACCTCTTCATCAGACACTGTAAATGCAAAGCTGCCTCTCTCCAGCATCCTGGAGGAGACCCTCTTGAGAACCATCACAAGACCCATCTGGCCTCCTGGGGATGGCCCAGAGGAGTTTATCCTCCTATAAAGTTTATTCTGCTGCTTCAGCTCAAGTGGAAGAACAAAGAAAAAGTCTGCAGATGCTGATGGGTGCCATTACACAGCCCTCACCTAGGACTTGGGCACCGCTGGCACGCAGCAGGCAGAAAAGTGGTCCTGGTGGCCACGCAGCCGGGGAACATGTTTCAGCCCAGACACTGTTTTTGCTTTTGGGCATCACTGCTGAGCCGCAGGCTGTGTCCAACGGCGGGGCGGGCAGGCAGGTGTCT
Source organism: Antrostomus carolinensis (assembly GCF_000700745.2). Lineage (NCBI taxonomy): Eukaryota > Metazoa > Chordata > Aves > Caprimulgiformes > Caprimulgidae > Antrostomus > Antrostomus carolinensis. The sequence continues at coordinate 206,091 of NW_010289426.1, forward strand.
GCAGAGCGAGCTGGCTCTTGCAGCTGGGATGGGGTGAGATTAGATCAGCGAGCTCCCCCCGCGGCCCCGTGGCCAACTCCAGGCAACACCAAAGGAATTTGCCCATAAATTCCTCCCCACCCCAAGAAGGAGGCAGCGTGCTTAAATGAACTCAGGCCCTAATGGAAGTAGGATATTCTTGTTCATTTTGATGTCTAACCCATCCTGAAGCTCTTGGCAGCTCTCCTCAGCTTGCTCCTCTGCACTGCCTGACCTTCGTTAAGGGCGTTAAACCTGTCAGTCTTTTACTGGGCAAAGGAACTAGAACAATTACAGCAAGGCTAAAAATGGCCTTTCCCTCCATGGAGAAAATTAGATTAAAAATGTAAGACTTCATTGACATTTTCTACAAGAACACAGAACTGTAGTTAAGAAATCAAACCCTGAAAGATCTCATCTACCATCTCTGAAATGCTGCATCTCAAGGGCTTTCTGCCTCAGCCACTGAAGGGCTGGGGATGGTCATCCCAGCAGTGACAGCCCAGCTGCTGCCAGCAGGGATACAAGGACACCAGAAAACCTTGCAGTGTGCTCCCATGCAGGAGCTGGCTTTGCAGAGTGCCTCAGGTGTGACCAAAAATGGGGTGCTTTGCTTCTTGGTGAGAAAACGGGAATTTTCTGAAGCCTGAAGACAACTTGCTTGGAAAGATCTGGCTTTGCTCTTGTAAAACAAGTTGTATTCCAAACTTTCAAAAACTTCAAAATGGTGTTGGGAGGATGAACACATTCACATCTCTAGAAGTATTTTCAGACATTCAGATGGGCATCTGTGAATAAAAGTAATGCATTATTTAGTATTCTACAAGAATTCCTGGGGTCTTTGGGTTACTGCTGTGTAGTAGCCTTAAGGGAACAAATAATTATTTTTTTTTATACCTCTGGGAAGGGTAAATAACATTAAAGCAGAGCTCTCCTGCAGCCAGGGGGAACTCCACAAGCACGAGGAAGTCCTGCAGCAGGGTGCCCAAACACTGAAGCTCTGATGGCTTTCCAAAGAGCAATAATTAGAAAAGTCTCTTAATCAGCCTTGCTGCCACCAGCCCTCATCTTCAGTCCTAAATAGCCTGAGTTGGCGGAAGGTTTAAGGCAGAACAGTTTTGTGTCAGAAAACATTTTCCAGGAACCTGCAGCTGCTGTCAAAAGCAGCGCAGAAGAGATCAGGATGGTTTATGATCTATTATATTTTAGACTACAAGAAAAATATGGAAGTGATGAACTTGAAACGCTTTGACTTTATTGCAACAATATTTGCCAACATGGGAAGTTTCTGAAAGAGATTGCTGAGAATTTTTTCTTCCTGGGAAATTAAAAAAAAATCAAAACAAACCTTTTTCTGATAAGTAATCATTGAATTCTTCTTTGGGACAAAATAAAATTGGAAACATGAGCAGTGTGATGGCACATGGTAACCCATTCCACTCACACATCGCTGCTGGAGAAGTCGCCCAAGCTTTGGTCTCTGAGCTGCACCGCATAGGGTTGCTGCTGAGGCCTCTCTGCTTCGATGGACAGAAACACCCCAGGGGAACGCACGTATCGCTAGACCCTACATGGGCACGGTGAGCCTGCTGAAACAGGAGGCACTGAGGCTGGGATGGAGAATGCAGAATCATAGAATGGTTTGGGTTGGAAGGGACCTTTAAAGGTCACCTAGTGCAACCCCCCTGCAGTGAGCGGGGACCCCTTCCACTAGACCAGGTTGCTCAGAGCCCTGTCCAGCCTGACCTTGAATGTTTCCAGAGATGGGGCTTCTATCCCCTCTCTGACCAACTTGTGCCAGTGTTTCACCACCCTTATTGTAAAAAATTTCTTCCTTATACCTAGTCTAAATCTCCCCTCTTTCAGTTTAAAACCATTACCCCTTGTGCTATTGCTACAGGCCCTGCTAAAAAATCTGTCCTCATCTTTCTTACAGACCCCCTTAAAGTACTGAAAGATGGACAATAGGATGCAAATCCCATGTGGGACATGCCAATCTGCCCCACCACACCTGATCTGGGGTTCCTACATCCACGCTGAGGATTTCCAGAGTGAGACTTTCCTGCTGGTGCCGGCTTTTTATTAGATGGACAGGAGCTGTGACTACCAAACAGCAGAAAACAAATCCAAAAGGCCTAATGCAGCTTATTAATTCCACAGGTCTTGAGCTGCAAATGTTGAGAGTCTTGAAAATCACTTAATTGCCAGGCTGTCAGGGCAAGATGTATTTTGAGGACGCTGCCAATCTGACAGTTATTAACAAACAAAGAGGCCACAAGCCCTGACTGCACTGAGATCCTTGTTACTTCTACTTCTGTGCTGCCTCCCAACAGGAAGTACTTAATAAGAATAATAATATCCCGAAAGGCCAACCTACGGCAGTGCAATTAAAAAGCTTTTCTGTCTCACTTTGAGGGGGGAAAGAAAAAATGAGGGGGAAATTAAAATCAGACAGGAAATTCCACTAGAACAAGCTGGCTTATGTCCTAATAACACAAGATTGTGCCAACTCCTTCAGAAAGCAGAGGAGGGAAAGAAAAAATAGGGGTGGAAAAAAAAAAGAAAAAAGAAAAAAGAGAAAA
>NW_010289427.1:0-52540 GCF_000700745.2 Antrostomus carolinensis
CTGCTTTCCAGCAGGTCAACCCCCAACCTTTCCAGGAGGTCAACCCCCAACCTGTACCCCCCTGCCTGGGGTTATTCCTCCACAGGTGCAGGGCCTTACACTTGCCCTTACTGAACTTCATCAGGTTCCTCTGTGCCCAACTCTCCAGCTTATCCAGATCTCGCTGAATGGGAGCACAGCCTTCTGGTGTATCAGCCATTCCTCCCTGTTCAGTGTCATCAGCAAACTTGCTGAGGGTACACTCAGTCCCTTCATCAAAATCACTGATGAATATATTGAATAGGACTGGACCAAGTACTGACCCTTGAGGAACACCACTAACCACAGGCCTCCAACTAGACTCTGCACCACTGATTTAAACCCTCTGAGCTCTGCCATTGAGCCAGTTCTTCACCCACCTCACTGTCCCCTCGTCTAATCCACACTTCTTCAGCCTACCTATGAGGATGTTGAACAACAAGAAAGTAATAGTAAAATTCAAATGTGAGAGCTTTACATCTCTGTCCACTTAAAAAAGATGGACATAAAAATGGTTCTCAAAGCCAGATTAATGCAAAAATCCAATTATTAGGAAGGTTACCAAAGGATTCATCTAGTCCAATGTCATATCTACTTCAAAAACAACTGATGTCTGTAGAAGAATAAAAATATAAATATTTCTGTGACATGCTCCTCAAGTCTAAAGAGATATGCAGTCATAGGTCTTCTTCATCCATATGGGTTATCATAGGGTTTTTAACAGCCTTTGAGAAATGTTTTTTCTTGCATTAATTTCTCCAGTTGCACACTTTTTAATGTCGATTAATCCAATGTTAACTTTTAACAATGACAAATTTCTCTGGCAGAGTTCAAATGTTTAATTACTTGACTGTGTTGAGAACTACTGCTTGTTGTTATTATTAATTAAATTCCTAGCCTCTTATTTAGATACTTATTGTAATAAATTATCAAATCTGGTATGGTTTCTTTAGAAAGATTGACCTTTATGCCTCTTTCATAGCCAAAATTAAAAAATTGGAAGAGTCTCAGGGGGCCTAGCATGTATTTGCTGTTTATGAACATTTTTGAGACTGTGAATTTTGCAAAGGAAAAAATAATTATCACTTACTGATACTATCTCCAAGGTTATGCCTTGTCAACCTTTGACAGTCACAGTTATAGAAATTAAACTAGGTGCTTTTAAAGACCTGTTCTTGTCAGAAGTCTAAAGAATATGAAATAGCTTCAAAAGCATATCAAGCAAAGTTCTACTCCTTACTTCAGGTTTTCCTGCATTGGATTCCCAAATAACCAGAGCAGGAGGAAATCTGTAAGCATGTTTATGAGTGCTCAAAATTCAGTTGAATGGAAGAGTAGAAGGCAGCATTAACTGTTCCATTTTGGCAGATCGCACTGTTGTCTGCAGTCTTGGTTCTGTGCCTAATCACTTCAGGAATGAGAGGCAAGAACATCGCAATGAGCCATCAGAATGATAATCTGGGATTCCTGTCCAGGCATGCTCGTGTTTGGCTTTCAGCTTGATAGAGGTTGCTCTTGTGTCACTTCCAGTATTGTCTGCAAGGTGTGCTGATTTTGGCCAGGGTGGAGTTAATTTTCTTTGTAGTAGCTAGAATGGGGCTATATTTTGGATTTGTGCTGGAAACAGTGTTGCACAAGAAGTTGGGAGGAGACACAGCCAGGACAGCTGACCCCATCTGACCGAAGAGAAATTCCACACCATATGACATCATACTCAGCAATAAAACTAAGGAGAAGGTTGGCCAGGGGGCCACTGCCCGGAGACAACTGGTGGTGAGCAATTGTTTTCATTTGCATCAATTGTCTTTCTTGGATTTCATTTCCCTGTCTTTGTTATTTTCCTTTTCATGACATTATTTTATTATTATTATTTCAGTTACTAAACTGTTGTTATCTCAACCCATGAGTTTTCTCACTTTTACCCTTCCAATTCTCTTCCCTCTATCCTGTTTAAGGGGAGAGTGAGAGAGCAGCTGTGTGGTGCTTTGTTGCCAGCTGGGATTAAACCATGACACAAGTGTAGAAGAGAACAGCAGCTATTCCCAGGCTGCTAACTTGGTAGTTGAGAGATTTGAAGAAGGGACTGAAAGTTCACTGTAAATAAAAATTGCTGAATTTAGTATAGATATCAAAAAGGAATGTTGGTTTGTAGTTTGGTTTGGTTTTTTTGTGGGTTTTTTAATGTGTAAGTACTGAATCTGTTTCACAGAATCACAGAATTGCCTAGATTGGAAAAGACCTTTAAGGTCATTGAGTCTAATCATTAACCTCACACTGACAAGTCCCCGACTAAACCAGGTCCCTAAGCACTATGTCTACATGACTCTTAAATGCCTCCAGGGAGGGGGACTCCATCACTGCCCTGGGCAACCCATTCCAATGCCTGATATTACCCTTTCAGTAAAGAAATTCTTCCTAATATCCAATTTAAACTTCTCTTGGCGCAACTTGAGGCCGTTTCCTCTTGTCCTATCACTTGTTACTTGGTTGAACAGACTGACATCCCCGTTTGGGGGCTGGTTTCAGATTAAAATTTAATGAAGATTTTTTTTTTTTATTGAGGATGCTTAGGCAGAAAGGTTCTTGGAATCAGGGCAGAGTCTCTGGAGGAACAGGTTGTTCTTGAATACTGCTTCTTGAAAAGTTTTCTCTGAATAGATGTGGAAAGAAGTTCAGTTCACAATTTTGTACCCAGGTTAGTTCTTTAGGTACTTGTCAGTTTTTCTCATCATGCATAAGCAATGGAGAAATTTAAAAGTTCATGTTTTTGCCTGAAGACAGATCTGATATTTCCATATATGGAGCTATATTTGTACAAAAAGTGTTGTTACGACAGATTGTCTCTTCTTGTTTCTGTAAATTCATCAGTGCAGAATGATCATATGTGTTTCAAAAGTAATTGAAGTGCCTCACGTAACCTGATTTTGGGATGCCTAAGCATTATGTAGCTTTTACAGCACCCTATATTCTTTGGCATTGCATGGTGCACCACTAAAGTCAAATTTTGATTTTGGTATGGGGCAGAATTTGGCCTGTAATTTGTGCAGACCCTCTGCAATATCTAAGCACTGTAACATGTGCTAGGAATTTGGCTTTCTACTTTAACTCCCAGGATCTGATCTAAATCTTACCTTCAGTTTAATTTCAAAGTAGTTATTTTTCTGCCTGACATATTTACATAGGAAGTAGTCTTTCATCTGTCTTCATGAATTATGCAGACAGCCCAGTTATCATACAAAGGTGGAAAAAGCTTTACGTTCAGAGACTTTACTGGAGTCACATACTATCATTGGGAACTCTCTCACTGGAAAATAAAAATTTTAATTCTTCATGCGATTTTTGTGTAATGAAAAGCTAAAAGGTGGCGATCAAGACATATAGCTCTGGATGGGGAAAGGACTGAATGCAGGCTGTATGTGAAAGCAGCAGAGAGTATTCTCAAATGAGTCCTGAAGCTACGACTGCAGATGACCTGTTTAGTTTGCACACTTTTAACTTATTTATCCTGCTCTTGGGGGCATGATGTTTATTTTTTGTCCTAGAAGTGCATAGGCAATGAATACACTATCACAGGGCAGATTTTTTGTACAATTATGTCCTTAATTGTGCAGTCCTTTAACCAGTATATACTTGCATTTAGAAGCATATTTTTTATTTATGCCTTCTATAAGTTGCGTGAATATTTACTTGTATCTTTTTGGTATCGTATAACATCAGACTCAGAGTATTTTAAAGTAGGATTTTTAAGTGGGATCATACATCTTTGGAAATGAGATGTTGGGTTTTGTCAGAGAATCTTCAAGCGATTTTGAAACACTTATCCTGTTTTAGAAATAGCTTGGGGCTTTATGCATTAGGAGGAATGTTAAATGTGCTTTTTGCTGTTCCCTATCACACAGGCATTAGGATGTATAAATGCAGTATTTTCAACCAGATATCTAGTTAATATTTTACAGTTTGCAATAAACTGTATGAGTTTTTGTAATTTTTATAATTTCATAATTATTTAATTGCATGGTCTATTGTATGCGTACTATGCTGAAGTATGTTAGGTTTCATCAGTTCCAACTTAAGATGTCAAGGTGCTTGTTAACCATAATATCAATTTTATCAAGTATGCAGTAAGATATTAGCTTACAAAAAATGATTAATTTCAGTAATTTAGTTGGTTGAAAAAGAAGACACTGAGTTCTTGTTAAATTGCTAAATATCAATGTATACTGGGTAGTTTGTGTGTATAAAAATGTCAACACTGCAGTATAAGTAAAGCTACTTCCAGGTGAATAATCAAATACTTCTATTTAAGGTTATATAGTGTTTTAGTAATCTAAAAATAACACCATAACTAAACTGTTCAGTTATATATTACTTTTCTTTATGATTTCCAATTTCTAATACTCAAGTATTTGAAAATAAACTGAGGTACAAGTTTTATATTGCTTGCAACTACTCGAAAATTTACAAATCTCCCATGGCACCAGCAAGACCATCTGTGTTTCCAAAATTATCCATAAAAATAATGAATAATTTTGCCATATTGTACCCTAGTTTTTTAGGCTCAGTGAGCACAGGAATTTGCAGAGTGATTCAAGTACGTGGAATTTTTGAAGAAGCAAAATGAGCTTTTTACAAAAAAGTTAAACTAATATTAAAAGTCAACCTTTTTAAAAAAATCATATTTCAGTGGCTATAAGCATGCTTAGTCAGTTTGGCTAGAGGTTGGGGTATGTGCAGGGTTGCTACTTTTTTTCTTAAGCAGACTTTGACTTCAAAATAAATCTGAGAGTTTTCAGTGTATGCTCATGTTCCAGGCTGCTGACAATAGGCTGGCACAGGACTCATAATGAATGCTGGTGGTAGCTTTTGCTAGGAGCATGAGCATATCATCAGGCACTTTCTATTAATTCTTGTATTTCCAGTATTACAATGACTTCATCACAATTATGTGACTATATATCCATGCCTACATAGCAGGATTCAATTTACTAGTGAAATAAAAGAAACCAAAATGATAGGCAATTCAGATCATTCAAGCAGAGGCTTTACACTGAATGTGTAGATTTGCATTAAAGCTTTTGATGTTATTACCAAAATGAATGGGAATTTTAGATGGTATTTTCTCTATTGTAAATCAAGTCGGAATGAACCACCGGTGGCACCGTTGCATTTGGTTGATAACAGTAAGCAGGATGCTTAGCAGGGAGAGAAGATAATACACTAATGTACAAATCTTCACATATCCTGCATTGCAATCTGCATCGTAACAAGCCAGTATGAATCAGCAGGGCTAGTCCCAGTGTTGCACATGTGTATCCAACATTCTTTTAAAGAAGATGAAAACATGTTTTCTCACTGCCTGTTCATTGGTAACCAGAGGAAGACATATGATCAAACCAGAACATGTTCCTTTCGGGTGCTGCCTCTTGTCCTACAGCCTTCCTGGGTTTTCTTCATTTAAGCAAGAATAAAACATGGTTTTCTTCAGCTTTTTTCCTTACCATATGCTCCAAAGTCATGACAATCTCATGTCAGCAGTGGGTAGTCAAAACCATGAAAGTAGCTGAACTTGATTATTTGTCAGAGACTGTAATTTAATTTTGGTATTCTTCTAGGTTAAAGGAGTGCCATGATACATAGGCCACTGGGCGTGCTTTGATTTGGAAAGTAAAATTACTTCGCTGGTCATAACATTGCTCTGCTGTCACAAGTTAGGTGTATTTCTCACTTCATTTCTGTTTTAGGTTGTGTGAATCAAAATTCTAACACAAAGTTCTGTTTTGTTTTTAATTGGGTGCTCATCATTGCACCCAGATCAAAGAAGGGAATCTAATGCTGTATCCTATTACCAAATAGAATAAACAGAGAATAGAGTTTAGATATTCACCAGTATCCTAAGATATAAGTTTTATGGTATAGCTTGCAACTTAGATATGTTTTATAATAACGTACCAGGGTAATGCATGGTGTTATAAAATCAAAGCAGATGTATACTGGAGTTTGCAACACTTTAGACATTTGAATATAAAGGAATCCTAGGCAATAAGATTGTGAAAGTGGTACAGATTTTTGGAACAGTTCGTGTTGTCTATAATTTCATGTCAGCTGACAGTTGTGGAATCATCTGTGCAGTATAGAAATGCTGCAGGGGGAGAAGAAGCCTTTTCCCATTAATAAAACACTTCTTTCTATTAATGGATGAAAGTTGTCTTGTGAAGTCTGTCATGCATGCTTTTTACTGACTAGTTTCTCCCATAGATTGAACTGAAAATTGTGGTCCTTCAAAGTTTTATAGTAATACCAAGATGTAAAATTAACTACAAATAATGAGGAATCAGTCCAATTTGTCATATGTACTCAAATGTTGGTATTTAAAAATGAGCAGGTCAGAATTTACTTTATTTATATAATTTTTAATATTAACTTCTTAAAGCAAGATTTGAATAACAGAATTAACTGTTGCTTTCAAAAGAAGAGGAAAATCAAGGATTCATAGTGTTATAAAATTTCAGTGGGAATATCTGGCAAGGTACAAGTGTCATGTCGTAGCTGAGAATAGTGGTCTGTTGTCATAGGGAATATTTTGAATGAAAATACTTACTTGTATTAAAATAGTTTTATAGACAGTAACTCTAAATAAAACTTGAAAAAAGGATATTTTTACAAATACTAGTAATTAGTTTTAACATTTAACTGAAAATCACTTTGCAAGACAATAAGTATCAGATTAATTTAATTTTCACATGGCAACAGTATAATGTAATTAAATCACATCTGAGAACCTGCTAAATGTCTCTCTGAATCCTCTCTAGTGACATATCATATTTAGAGACCAGCAGAAGCAATACGCAAAGAGAAGTGCAGATATATTTAATTTTCTTGTGAAGTGGTGTGCACAAGCAAACTGAAGTGCACTGAAGGAAACTTAAACAGCTGTGTTAAAGTGAAAAAAAAATTAAAAAATACTAAAAGTCATTGAGCAAGTGCTACCTCAGGTAGCCAGAGCCCATGTACTATTCTGGTATAAAAAATGCTTTATGCTTGGGTCTCACTGACCTTGCCTCATCTACTACTGCTGTGTGGGTTCTCCTGCTCTGATGCATGTGATCCTACGATCAGTGAGATGCCACAGTTGAGATGCCATAGTTCTGCACTGCATCTGAAGTGTGTGTCTGTTTCTAGCAGAACTCCTACTTGAAAGTATATCGGTAGAAGTTAAATTTGAATGATGTTGCTTTAGCTTTCAGCAGACACATTGACTGATATGATGCTTTTAGATTAGATTTTTATTTGATGCAAATAGTGACTTCTGTAGTGGGAAATATTCCAAAATTTTTGCATAAATTCTGTATATTTAAATCTCAAAAATTATTTAGTCGGATATTTAGGAAGGATGGTCACTCTTGAACATAATCCTAACTAAAGTAACTAAACTTAAAATTTGCAGTGGAGTGTGTCATGGTTTAACCTGCCAGGCCACTAAACACTACAAAGCTGCTTGCTCACCCTCTCCCCCACCCTTGGAAATGGGGAGAGAATTACAGAGATAAGGATAAGGAGACTCAAAGGTTTAAATAAAAACAATATAATAATTTAAATAAAATTAAATAATGATGATAGTGCTAACAATAATAATAATAAGAATAGTAATAATAATAATAATAGTAATAATAATAATAATGATGATGGAATATACAAACAAGTGATGCACTATGCAATTACTCACCACCCTTTGACCAATGCCTGACTTATTCCCAGCTAGTGATCACAGAGGAGGAGGGAGATCCTGAAACCATAATCCCAGAAGAGCAAGAGCCCAGCTTTCCAGCCACCTCTCATTTATGTACTGAACATGACGTTGTATGATATGGAATATCCCATTGGGCAATTTGAGTCTGTTGCTATGCTCCTATACAGCTTGCACAAGTCTTTCTAGCTAGTCCCAGGCTAGCAAAACATGAGAAGTTGGAAAGTCCTTGATTTCTTAACAACTAAAAGCATCAGTATATTATCAACATTCTTATACCAAATCCCATACTAAATACAAAACACAGAGCTACTATTCTAGCACCTAAGAAAATTAGCTCTATCCCAGCCAAAACCAAGACAAAGTGAATATTCACACACACGGTTTTGAAGCCCAGTTCTGTTGCAGTGTTTAGCATAAGAAAGGCAAGATGAAAAACTCAAAAATTTATTTAGGAAAGAAAAAGTAACAATCAATGGAAATAGCATTTAGATGAGCAAAGAGAAATGCCATATTAGAAAAGCCCAAATCCTTTCTGTGACTGTGATTGTGGTTTTGAAAACATTGAGGAGATATGGAGTCAATGATTATGCAAATGATTGTAAATTATTTTGTTTCTGTCAAGATAAAATGTAAAATGAAACTGACTAACTAAGGAAAGGGATAACTTCTGCAGATACTAAGTGATTATTCAGTGTATAGGAAATAAAAAATTATTAAAAAGTTAACTATTAATCTCAGGTTTGATTTAGTACTAGATTTAAAACTTTGATACAGGATGTAATTTTGTATCATGTTCCTGAAGAAAGTTCTTATCAAAATAAGTAGTGCTAAAAAATGTGATTTTCTTGCCCAAAGCTGCACTCTTTTGCCCAATTTAATAAAAAAGTGTATCTAAGCTTTAAGTTGAAAATTAAACTTTTGTGTTTGAAATAGGGGGAATCTCAAGCTAGGTTTTTCATATTCATGTTAGTTGCTCTGACTGCCTTACTTAGTCTGAGGTCTGAGAAGTTATACTTCATAGAGTTGCCTGGGAGCAGATGGCAATAAAGTGCTTATGCCATTTTACACTTCATAGAAGTTCCAAAATTGAAGCTTGGGATTTTTTGCATTGGAAGTATTGCGCAGGCAATTCATTATTGAAGATATTGGCCAAGTTTGAAACAAAAATCAATTTTATTGGTTTTGAAATTTAAAAAAATACTTTGAAATTTTAAAAAGTCATCTTTTCAGTGGAAGGCAGATGTTTGATGGAAAATGTTTTTCCTACTAAGCAACAATTTTAATGGAAGTGAGTTACTGCCTCTAAAGAAAACTACAAAATGTCCTTTTCAAAGTGAAATATATGTCTAGAGGGGACTTACTCCATCACTGAGTCCAGTCAGCCACTGTTATAATTTTCATGTTATTTAACTTATTTTCAAACAGTTGTATTTTTTCTCCCTTTTACTGGGAGATTGTTTTTCTAGTAATTGAGAACCTTCTATGTCTAGCATAAATTTACTCTGTGGATATTTTATACCCATTTATTTTGTGCAAACTGTGGCTTGTCTTACATTTTCCCATCCCTAGTAATCTACTGCAGATATTTATATATATTTATATAATGTATATATAGCAGATATCCTATCTATCTCAGCCATCATTTTGCTGATCTAAATCAACCAAACTCTTTAAGGCCCCCCTTGGAAAGTAAACTTTCCATTTCACTAATGATTGTACTGGCCTTTCTGCCCCTATTCCAGATTCAATTAATCTTTCTTATGTGTTTGTCCTTGTACATGCTATTGTAGATGTGATCTCATCAGTGCCTAGCACAACGACAATAACATTTTCCTGATACTTTTCAGAAAGCATTCACCTTCTTTTTAGTGTCTTTTAAGGAAAGGATTATAAAGAAACCAGTTGAAGATTTTGCATTAAAAGTTGCCTTATACAAAATACTGTGCTAAAACAACTGTATCATTTAATAAGAACAATTACTATTTTTATCTTGAAAGGAAGGAAGGATACAGGGAAGTAAAGAAATAAAGTTTTCAGCTAGGAATTACTTGCATTGCACAGAAGAGATTGAAGCTGAAAGTTCAGTAAGGAGCTTCAATGTTACATGATATAAAAAGTAAAAAGGCTGATACAACGTCGGTTAGTTTTTTGTTTGTTTGTTTACCCTAAAAATATTAAATAGGTTATACAGCATCCAAAATTAACTCTTTCAGGAAAATAGTCAATGTGCTGTTATGAAATCTTCATGGGAATCTTCCTTGGCATTAATTATATTCAGTGAAACTAGAAGTGTGAGAATAGATACATTGAATGTGAGAGTAAATAACGCTGCAGAAACTGTAATGAAACCACATAAATATAAACCCTCAACAAAATGTCTAGAATGCTTTGTATATTTTGACCACATTTCAAAAGTTATGACTCAAAAATATTTAGATTAAATCTTGAAGCTTGAGACTAATCTTTAAGGTTTGGGAAAAAAAAAAAAAGAAATAGTAATGAAATAGGAAATAACAGCTAAGCTCAAGGAGAGATAAAGGTACGTTACTTTAGAAGTGATGGAAGAGCATACACGTACTGAATGGCAGCAAACTGTTTTGGGAGTATTGTAACTTTCTCCTAATGCAGTTTTCTGTTATGATCTGAGTAACAATGTAAAGATGACATTCAGCTGGGAAGGATGGAAAAATTTAGAGTTCCAGAAGGAGTGAGTTGACTAATGGGGTGCAATTCAGTTCCCAGAAGGACAGGTGTGATGCACTGTATGAAGTACAAGATTTTATTTTATGGTTGGGCTGAATTACCATTTTGTCAGTACCAACATGTGGAGGTCTTTCCCTGCCTCATGTGGAATAAATCTTCCCTTTCTTTCCCCGAGACAAAATTGAACTTGGGGGCAAGAGACTGATAAGAGATAATTAATATTTGCAAATATGTTTTATAGTTCACTCTCTTTTCCCAAAGCCATTAAGCCTGTGTATCCTTCTTTAAATGTTTCCTTTGAAGCCTCCTTTCATCACAGGGGCTCGTGGGACTATGAGTTAAGACTGCTAAATCTCTACAACTAATACAGATCAGCTATTTTTTTTTATTTTATCTTGTTCCCATTTTTCACCTGTTCATTCAGTTCCTTCAGGTTTTCTGTACAATACTCAGTGTAGTGTAGTGTCTAACGACCTTTTATAGCATCGATCTACTCATCAGGGTTTTCAGAATAATTATTCTCAGGAGTCACAGAACATGAAGCATGCATGCCATAACTCCTTTCTGCCCCCCCCGCCTCCCCCACCCCTTTCTCTGTCTCTTTGTTGGCAGCATGTAAAATTATATTCCCATGTCACTATTTAGCATCTGGTTTCAATTCTGACAGTGTATGTGGCCATCTTCTATTCTTTACTAGGTTTCTGCTTGTCTGTGTAATAATCCTTCATCAAAGGTCTCTGTAAAAAGTTGATGTATGTAAATAAAATTTTTGAAATTTTTGTTAGATGTGTGAAGTGCATTAAGAAAGGAGGGAGGTACTAGAATGTTTTACATTAGTTTGCATATATATGACCTGTAAATTAGAATGAGAAAGAGAATTGCTTATTCTTGATTATCCTGCCCATTAACAAGCAACTTTTTAAAGGGATGTAGTCTCTGATGATGGTTCTCCTTTATCTCATGTAGTAGTGAGCTATTGTATTGGAGTGTCTAAATTCTAGTTCAGAATTATATTGGTGTGGAAATTGAAGTTTTTCAAAGCATACTATGGTGAAAAAACCCTACCTACCTCCGACAAAAACAAAAATAATTCTCCTAATCAGAATAGGGTGGAACTAGGACTCTCTTTCTTTTTTTTTTTTTTTTTCCTTTTCTTTCTTCCCCAGCAACAGACTAGAGAGCTAGAGCTAGTAGTTTTGTGGTTTGAATCAGACACAACAGGGAGCAACATCCAAGTCTCACAATTGGATAAGCTAATTCTACCAACTAGCCTCTCTTGTGAGGTGAGTAGGAACTCTTTCAAAGTTAAATCTTCTTCAGACCCTAATGGGTATGAAATTATTTTGTTTGAAGGAACAGCTACTAAGCAGAAAATTGAAAAAAATCTCAGCCATCTGTACTAGTAACTGCAGTCAGTGTGTATATGTTTGTGTGATGTATCTATGTGTTTACGCTAGTTTCTATTGACTAACTTCTGCATTGTAATCTCAGGAATGCTGGAAAAGTTGAGTTATTTTTCATATATCTCCCATTAAATAAATGTTATAAAGTCTACTTAAAGATTATATATTCCTTGCTGTTCCTTGAGTGGACTGAAGAAAAAATCCTGCTACTGTAAAAATCTTTAGCTGTATGTGCACACTGTGAATTTAGGATAATATCTGGGGATTTAGCTTCTGGTTTTGGTACTTCAGAGCTAAAAGGGTTATTGTTTGCTACACTGCATACCTGTTATTTTTTAGGTTGTGACTGCGAAGAGCAAGAACACACTGTGTAAAGTGGTACCTTAAGCAGAATGTGCAGAGATACTAGCTTTGAAACTTTTGATAAAAATATTAAGTGTCATGATGATGCTCAGATACTATCATATTTTTCTTCTTACTAGTCTTAATACAGGTATGCTGGCGTGATGCTCTTCGCTTTTTTAATTAAAAATATTTTTTTAATTAAAATTTTTTTCCATTAAGAACAAATTGTACAACTAATAATAAAAATACAAAGTGAATTTGAATTATATTATTTGGTATTTGTAACCCTTTTGTACAGGATATGGGTTTTTGCACAGCTAATGTAAATCATTGAGTTTAGTTTCCTTATAAATGGCACATTCCCAAATACATTTGAATTAGCAATCTATGGTTCACTGCAAGTTTTCACATTTACATTAAAAAAAAAAAAAAATCTCCTTACAGTTTTCAGAGATGTTTCCAGGATCTTAAATTAGTGGGAGCTAAATAATTTGCTTTACATTTGAAAAGATATCTTCCAGGACTGAATTACTGAAATACTGTCATACTTAATATTGTACAACAGTTTTATTGAATAGTGTAAATGTTCTCATTTATCTCCATCTTGGTAATTGAAATGACAAATTTCAGTCTTAGAATTATCCAATTTATGTCTATTAATATAAGAAAGCCCAAATGAAGAGAAACTCCAAGCCTGTTTGCTTAGACAATGGCTAATTATGAATGCTACAAGAAAGGTAAGAGCATGAGCTGTTAGTATGGCTCCCCAGAATATTCTCTTGGCATCCAGTAAATTGTAGTTCAGGGAATTCCTAGCCAAGAAGTAGATTTTTTATGTCGAACGAACTTTTCTCTGCAAGTATGTTCTGTCACTTTTTGATCCTCTCTAAGCTTTTAAAAATTTCTGATGTGCTTATTAAACATTAACCACTTATGTTATTTACTTAGTTCTGAACCTATCACCAGCTAGTTTGTTTTGCTGTTCTCATGTTCTTGTACTGGTAGACTGGAAAATAACTTCCTATTTTCCATGCCTCTTATGATTTTGTGGCCCTCTATCATATTTCAACTCAATTGTCCCTCTTCTAGTTTGAATGGTTATAGTTTATTTAGTTGTTTCTTCTGCAGAGACCATTACATCTATTGACCAGACAAGTTTTCCAGCAGAATTCTCACTTTTTATGTCTTTGGGGGAAGGAAGAGGATTACTGTGAATGTTTATGCCTTTGGCAAATTGTTGCCCATTGTCTGTTTTTTTGGCTCATATCTTTTTACATATAATCACCCAGAGGGTATATTTCTTCATATTTTCATCACATGGACACAACTTTCACTTTTTGTAGGATTCCTTCACAGCTGTACAGTCATTTTTTTCAACACTAAAGGGAACTGAATGCAATGTGAAAATTTACCCAAGTCTCAAATTTTGAAATATATAGATGTTAAGGCAAGAAAAAAAAAGTGTTGTCTAACTGCTTCTTGAGCCAAGATGCAAAATTTCACCTTGCAGAATTTAAAGTCCAAAGGGGTATAGCTGAATCTCAGTCATTTTCATAGGGATTAATGTTACTATTAATTTCTCTGCATTTTTTAATAGATATGTTTACACTCTAGATTGATAGTACCTTTTTGTTATAGGTGATGACTTGTCAGTGCTAAACAGCACATGAAGTGCTGCAGAGACACGGTCAGATCTGTGCAGGTCACCCATTGCTCAACAGTTGTTCTATTAGCTAAGTACAGAGAAAGGCCTCAAAGCATAATTTTTGCTTTCCTTGGTTTGCTTATTTCATAAACTGTCTCACAGGAAGCTTAGAGCCATAATAGAGAAAAGAAGACAGAAGATCAATGGTTAATAAGGAAATAATTTTTCATGGTGGCCGAGATTAGTTTGCAAAGGTGTTTCAAAGGCAAAGAATCTTTGGGAGGAAAGTGGTTTTCTTTGGCTACCCTAAGTATACAATGTACTGTATTGTCGATTTTCTATACAGTGATTGTTACAGCAGAGCTGGCAGTTTACAATACGTTGCAAATGCATACTTACTAAATTAGTGATTCACCATTCATTTGACAAATATGATGCTTATCATAATTAATTCATTTAAATAATTAACTCTGAAAAATGCTGCCTTTTTGTGGTGGTTCTGGTTTGTGTCATTTTCATCATGAAAAATATAATGAGCTATTTATTATATTTCTCATGATTTCATTTTTATGTTTTTTAAAGTGCCTGAAAGTAAAAGAGCAGAGGAAATTACCCTTAATTTACCAGGTTTTTTTAGTTGCCAAATGTACAAGCTTGTTGCCATGGAGATCAGTGCACAACTTGGCTGCCTGACTCAGTGCTGGTAAAGGGCGCACCTTAATGGATTATCGAGTCAATGTTTGATTATATTGAATACCTAAATAAACTACAGGTATCAGCACACATTTATTTTAGGATGCAAGGGAAGTTACTGATATCCGAACATCTACTCTCAGATTCCAGTAAGTACTTCTAAAAGATATACAGCTTTTCATTCTCTACTCCTGTTTCACGTCATGCTTTCTTAGTACCACAAAAGAACACATACCAATTATAGCCCTTGGAGAAGTGCACTGTGAAACTGAATGGAACAGCTAACATAAATATGAACTCAAAGCTGCATGTGCTGTGGCACTTTAAGAGTGGGAAGTTAGCTTGGAGTGCAATGCGGAAGTGATTTGAATTGGTGTAAAAATGTAAATTCTTTTTATGTTTGAAGTTAAAGAAAAGATTCTTGCTAATGACTGAGCATCTCAAAGTCAGAAAGGGATTTTCTTCCTCGCATCTTTTAAATCCTATAGCTGATCCAGGGCTCCCTGTACTGATTTTTGCGGTGAGAGAACTGAGGGACTAACAGCAAGGGTCTTCCAAGGTTTTTTAACTGGATGTGTCCCCTAATGTTTCTGCAATTATGAGCTAATCTCACTTTCTCTATTCTTACATTGTGGAGATTCTTACTGAGCAGCTCATATACAGACCTGAGAAGGGAAGAAAATCCAGCTGTGCTACTTCTTCCTTCCAGTTAATTGCAGAGGCCAATTATTTGCACCACAAGAAAACATCATAGTGAGAGACTGGCTCCACGGATACCATGTTGTTTATTGTACATGGGAGAGCTGGGACATTTACATGGCTTCTCTCCCACATGCATCTTCTTATATAAAGAGCTATAATACTTTGTCTTATAGATACTTCACATCACAGAGGCTTAACATATTTTATGTGTGTAATACTTAATCTTCTGTCTTTTATCCAGGCCCTCTGAGCATATTTTAATCCAATTTTCCTGGGGAGCATAATGAAGGGAAGGAAGTGATCTCACTTTGTGTTAACTATGAGTAGTGCAGGCTGAGAGAATTTGAATGGCTGAGATGTTCATGTTCACAGGGACTGTAATTGTGACTGTCTTTTGCATACACTGGGAAAGGGAGAGGACTTTCATTGTCCTTTCCAATGAGACTGTGTGTGCATTGATTTAAAAAGACAAATCATATCTGATCTGTTGGTATTGGTGATTATATTTTCATCTTTTATTGCCAGTAAAATTTGTCCATCTAATCACAGTATGAGGTTATGTTCCTCATCCTGCTAATTGGTGTCATATTCAGAAGTTCTGTCAGTTTGTCCTTGTCTTCCCACTTCAGTTTGTTTCTAATGTGTATGAGTAAGCTGAGTTATGTGCTGTAGTGCTTGACTATATTACAGTTCAGTGATTTTAGCACATCTATTTTATTTGAATGCAAAAGGTTAATTTCATTTCAGTGTAGATTGAATTTGGATACTGACCTTTACAAATGGAAAAACAGATAGAATCATAGTTTAATTAACCTCCCAACCAGGACACATATTTGAAACATACTCAAGAAACACTATGTTTTAAGTTCTACTGGGAGCCTTGTAGGAATAGTGGATCATTGGTATCCAGAAACATTAGAATTGTCCAGAATTAGATGAAAGGAAAAGTGATGAAACATACAGCTGAGCTTGGAAAGAACTAAGGTAAACTGAAATGGGAATATTGAAATTACGTCTTCATACTTTGTCTTTATTGTGAAATGGGAAGAGCAAGGAAGATATTGAATTTGTCAGCTTCTCTATTGATATTTTCCCTAACCTGTCCTCTTTTCCAGATCTCTATGGTAGCGTTCCATGGTCCTTCCAATTCTGTGGAATTTGTGTGTGTGTGTTAAGTTTTAAAAGAAACTAAACTCTGGAAGCAAGTAAAGAAAAAAAAAAATAGATTTAATCCCTTTACATTGGTCTTTGCTTGATCACTTAGCATTTGTAATCAGTTAAATGCTTAATTAAAAAAAAAAATAAGGAGGACTGAAACTTGAATCCTTAATCCTTTCTCTGAGGCTCTTGTCTGTAATAATTTTGTCTCTACTATCTCAGATTGAGAAAGCCAGCCCTATTTTTCTTGCTTATAGTATTAACTGTCAATAATATTGTTTCTGTATGAGGGGAAAAAAACAGTTGGAGATAAAGATGATTTTTTTTAGATCTAAAAGAGAGTCACCTGGCTACCATATGCATTTTTATAGCTGTGTTAGCCAATGTTTGACAGAGTTGGGAGGCCTGGTTCCCAAAAATCTGAGACAACATGTTGCTGAGGATGTTCTATGAGCATCGTATTGCAAAGTGTGGACCACTGCCTGAGATGAATAAACCATATCTTCAGTGAACCTGGTTCAAGTTGACACTGCATAAGTCACTAGTTAAAAACCTGCTTCAGAGACAAGTGGCAGAATATTGTTTACTTTCTTAAAGTAATATAACTGTACTTGAAATCCTTTCTGACATGGACTGCTGGAAGTTTGGAATTGCACTGAAGACTAAAAATCTAGAACATTTATCACACTGAAGACCTACTGTAGTGAAATGAGAGAAAGTGTGATATCTATTTAGAAAACGGCAATAGTGATTTGTGTGTAGTGTTATTTCACATTACGTGTTGCGACTAAGAATAGCAGAATTCCTTGGTGAGAAAGCACAGAAAAGAATAGAATAGAGTCACACATGCTTCATGGTTGCCTGCAGTAATGGAAAAAATGCAAAGCGTAAGGTATTAACTGATCTCCAAGACAGTAATTAAAATATTTCAGGAACAAGAGACTAGATAATTTCAGTGGTGTTTTTAGCAGCTAGAGCCTTTGAAGACAGACACACATTAATGCATAGAATATCATGTGGAAAGACTCGAGTCAATTACAGTTCAGGATGTTGCTCCTAACACATTAGTCTAAATTCTATACAGTAATTAACAGGTATGAATAAAATAAATATAGTATATTCTATATTCTGGTAAGTAGTTATTTATAGCCACTCTGGGAAAGTTTGAATAATTGTCTTTCCTAATTATGCCAAGGACTTTTTTTTATTAGGCATGAAGGTCTGACTGGGAGGAATTCCTTCTCCAGGCTGAACAGCCCCAACTCTTTCAGCCTGTCCTCGTAGGAGAGGTGCTCCAGCCCTCGGATCATCCTCGTGGCCTCCTCTGGACTCATGCTAACAGGTCCATGTCTTTCTTGTGTTGAGGGCCTCAGAACTGGATGCAGTACTTCAGGTGGGGCCTTATGAGAGCAGAGTACCGGGGGAGAATCACCTCCCTTAACCTGCTGGCCACACTTCTCTTGATGCAGCCCAGGATACAGTTGGCCTTCTGTGCTGCAAGTGCACGTTGCCAGCTCATGTTGAGTTTCTGATCCAGCACTACTCCCAAGTCCTTCTCCTCAGAGCTGCTCACGATCCATTCTCCTCCCAGCCTATATTTGTGTTTGGGGTTGCCCCAACCCAGGTGCAGGACCTTGCATTTGGCCTTGTTGAACTTCATGAGGTTAGGACAGGCCCACCTCTCAAGCCTGTCAAGGTCCCTCTGGATGGAATCCCGTCCCTCCAGTGTGTCAACTGCACCACACAGCTTGGTGTCGTCCGCAAACTTGCTGAGGGTGCACTCAATCCCACTGTCCATGTCACCGACAAAGATGTTGAACAGCACCAGCCCCAGTACCTACCCTTGAGGGACATCACTCGTCACTGGTTTCCCCTCAGACATTGAGCTGTTGACCACAACTCTTTGAGTGTGACCATCCAGCCAGTTCCTTATATATCACTGGATCAAAACAGAAATAAGATTTGAATGAATTTCAGTATTAGTTCTGAAGCTGAGAGAAGTAGCTGTGGATACATATTTTGATTTGAAGCTGTCTTTCCTCCAAATTTTCTATACACTTTAGTGTGAATAAATATATCACTCTGCAAACTTACATATAGAGTTTGATTGAAAAGAATTTTTATAAGAATTTTGTCATTCAAGAACTAAAGTTTATGTTTTGTTTTGATTTTCAAAGAGGGAGGAGTTGCAATGTTTAATTTTATGTTGAAAATCACAAACTACATAATGACTAAACTAATGGGTAGATAATTAAACAATAAGCCCAAAACTGTTTAATTATTTATTGACCTTAGTTATTGTAGCGTTAAGATGAATTTGAAGATTTCCAGAAGAGGTAGGAAAGATGCTGATGAATGTATCTGTGGAATTTATGCTCACCTCAGATTCAGCTGGCATAAAATTCCTTCATGTCCTTACATTTGTTATTTTCAGCTTGTAATTGTAAGGTACTAAGACGTACTAAGCCCGTAGCACTAAGGATTATGGACTGCTTACATTTCTGTTACACACATGGAGATCTTTGAGATACAGGTTTGCTGCATGTCAGAAGCCAGGTGTATAGTTAAAAAGTGTTGTTCTTTGTCCAGTTCCATTTCCTTTTTTTTTTTTTTTTAAGCATTATTACTTAGCACCTATTACTTACGGTCAAAAACTTAATTATTTATAGTTTCACTCCTGTTCTTGTTGTAGTTGGAGATCAGTGGGTTTGGGCTGAATAATGAATCAAATTGGCCAATGAAAGGTGGCACCTATACTTTAAAAGATTTGAATGCTAGGATATCCTTTAAAGGACTGAGGAAAATGCTATTTCCTTTCGTTTTCCCTTTTACTCAGAGGAGTCTGAGTTGAAGGGACTCTGGAGACACAAACCATCATTAGTTAAAAGGTATGAAAACGGTGATATTTGAATGTACAGCACATAATCGAGTAACATTTTATAGCTCTGTTGTAATTGAGGCACTTTGACTTTGTTTATTTAATTAATCTTTTGTCCTTTGATCAATATTTGGCTGTTAGACAAGTACTTCGCCACCCAATGTCCTTCATCTCTGGTACTAATTGACTGGAATCCAGCAGGTCACAATAATTGGCAGACAACAAAGTGACCTTCAAATTCCAGCTTCTGAAACAAGTTAGTTTGTCTTTCCAATTAAAAATTTGCATATAGTTATACTTAACAAAGAGAAAACTGAATGCATATCATACTATGAATTAAAAATTGGGTTACATGGTCCACAGACCGTGCCTACTTTCTTGTAAAAAAATTACTGTCCATTGCTCCTTACAACTATTTGCTGAAATTTGTATACTGATCACCAAGTGTGTTCATACAAGAGCAGAGAGCAGATGTTTGAGGAAATACCTTGAAGGATGAGGAAAGGATATCACTCAGAAGAGAAAATAAAAGAGAATTCAAACTAATAATTCAACAAACATTGTTTGGAGTTCAACATGGTGATGAAAAGACCAAGTCTTCTCTTCTGACTCAGCGAGTGTCTTATGGAAAAACAAAGTTTCATATTGTACTGGGAGCTTTGGAAAATAAATATACTAAAGTTCTATCATCATTTACAAGGTAGAATGAAAAAACAGATCTTTATTGATCAACAATGGAAATACTTAAATACGTTATCTGTAAATGATAGAAATATGTAAATGGTAGAACCATTTCATTTAAGAGTACTGCAGTGAAATTTATTGTGTTGTATTTCTGTTCATAGAAGAGAGATAAAATGATAATTTGATGTCATAGTGAGTGGGATTCTATTTCACTTTCTTGCTCTGTGTGTCAAACTCATTTAAGGAGGATAACAAAGTGTGAAAATAAGTGATAATTAAATAGTTGGTTTATTTGAAAGCAAGAGTTGTACAGTGATATATGTGTCACACCTATGTAGGAGTAATAAAACAAAGCTGAACTAACAGTCATACGTTAGCAAAACAGATTGACAGAGTAAAGCCTGCAGACTGTTTGTTGCATTTGTATTTTACAGAAAAAAAAAAATAGAAATTGGTGCTTGACTTACTTTTCTATAGCTGAGTAATGCCAAGAAAAAAGGTATAAAAATAACAGTTGCAATTTTCCAAGGTAAGTTAGCTTTATCAACAACATTCAAGCACAAAATCTCCCATAGCATGTCTCTGGTAATAAATGAATGTAAATCAAGTGTTAGTGCAATCATGCAGGTTGTTTATAATTGCCAGGTAATTTAGATACTAGGAACCAAGTAGCAGAAGGTGGTTTTGGTATGTGGAAATCTATCACAAATTATATTGCTACCTGTTATAACTAAAGTGCTCTGATTAATGTAGTGACATAGTAGAAATTAAACAGGCTATAGTTATACATTGATACAATGATAATAAAAAGCTCTGTATTTTTTCTGAAGAGAAGTATCTTGGCAAATAGCAGCGGAAAACAAAAACATTAGTAAGAGGTTTGTAGGCATGTATGACAAGTAAATCTTCTATAGACACTATGTGTCGAAGTTAGGGCCTTGTATTGAGTGTCAGTATGCACACAGTTCTATGATGAAAAACTAACAAAAATGAATTAATGCAATTACTCTCCCTCTAGGTTACTCTTTTGACTCTAAAGAACTGACTCTTTTGAATGCCTATATGCATAGGGAAAAGTTTACTTTTTATGTGGTTCCATATTTTGACACAACAGTCGAAATATCTTACCATGTTTTTTTTCATTCCATCTCTTTTCCTTTGTATCTGCCCTTTTTCTCGTTTTATTGATTTATTTTTGTAATCTTTTCTTCAGTTGTAATTAACATTATCCCTCTTTGCATTTTTTCATTTAATTCAATTCGCAAGTAGTATTCCATCCATCTTGATCGTACCAAGCTATGTCATTAGATTACAGACTAGCAGCTTGTTGATTTTTAAATTATAGTTGTCCTATGCTTTTTCTCTGTCACTATTTCATATGGAGGTAATGGCAAGTTTCACTTGTCTCATATCTATATTTGCAGCTTCTAATTTTTAACTATGTGGTCAGCTTTGGATAAAGACAGACATCACTTGTATCTTGTTAGATAAGTACTACTAGGAACTATCATTTTGGCAGCCTTTTTTCTTTTTCTTCCTCCTCCCTCTCCCCACTCCCCCCAGGTATAAACAGAAAAGCAATGACAGATAATTACAGTAGATTTTTTTTCATCTAGTGTTGGATGCTTGATGTTCACCAAACAGTTCCTGAGTCAACAAGGACAGATACTATTCTGGATGTATATTTTTGCATACTAAGAGTGATTTAGAATACCTACTTGTACAGAACAACCTTGGTTCAAATGCTTGTGATTTTTCTTAAGCTGAAATTAAGCAAAAGGGTAAATGAAACCTGGTTAGTTTGAAAAAAAACCCAAAAAACCCTGACATTGCCAGTCAGCTGATTAATTCAGTGAGTGAAACTAGGAGTATATGGAAATTTCACATATACTTAAAAAATGAAACCATGGGAAATTATGTTTTGTTAGAGTATGTTAACCTAGATACTGGTTAGGATATTGATGTCCATAATTTCTGATGGATAGTGTCATTTGGAAATGAGCTGGGTAATGCTGGTTTCTTTTTGAAGAGGAGTGCCATGTCATTTGGAAATGAGCTGGGTGATGTAATGCTGGTTTCTTTTTGAAGAGGAGTGCCATGAACCTCTCTGCCAGTAGATGCAATCCGCTATATTGCCTTAGATCAAGGAGTCAGAAAGATCCAGTGGCATGAGGATGTTGCCACACAACAGTATATTACTTATTGCCCAAATGTATCCTGAGCAACATATACATTTCACCTCCTAGTAGAGGTAAGTGGAGAGACTTACCAAAATGTGATGCGTTGTATTGAACAATGCAAAATACTGGTTCTTCTTCTTCACACTTGTTTCTACAAATCCCCTCAGTTCTTTTTGGTATTTTAATAATTCGATGCTTTGGACATCGAAACATATCATGCTTCAGGTCAGTGTGTGATAGCATCTTGTCTTCTTCAAATATACTTTATAGAGTATATTTGGATATGTAGGTAATTTGTTATATTTTTGATACTCTGAAACTTCATAAAAGAGTTTGCATTGGAAAATCCCCCTGTAGTAACTTGTTCAAGTGCTCAAACCTTGAGTAATGTGGGGCTGGGGCTGGATTGTTGCACTGCCTTTTGTTGACTTGAATGAAATGTGTCATTTGCAGTAAGAAAATGTGGAAGAGAGTTCTTAGATCAGTTTAAGATTTGTTCAAGTTCTTGCATTCAGTGAGGGAAGGGACATGATCTCCTTCAGCCTCTGAATTGAATCAAATGGCTCCTCTTGGTCTGCAGGTGTGAAAGGAAATTAGATCCACTTCCAAACCTCAGTTCCTGGTTATCTTAATTGCAGTAGGAACAAGTTCACTTTGCTCCTAGCAAGCAGGAGGTACTAATGAGCAAGATGCTTTGATTGCCATGTGTGCTGCCCTAACATGTTGATCTTCTGAAATCCTGGCCTTTTTTATTTTCAATTTTGTTCCTTTAACCTCATTCTCATTAGTATTAGGCATTAACAGAAATAATTTTCCATTAAAAGCTTCTGGCTAGCTCTTATCTGATGATCAGTCAAGGGCAGCTATTGTCTGTTTCCTGACTTGTGTTGAACTTATTTTCAAATTCATGATTGTTTCATTTGTCATTTTGGCAAGGATTTCTAGGAACTTTTTACTTTTGCTAAGTATGGTACAACAAAGTAAATTCTAGCTCTCTATGTGAGCTGTTATAGGAATTGCATTTGTCAGGTAAGTGTTTAGTACGTTTTCTGACTGTAAGTCTGTGCATGCCTGTCCTGTGCTTCAAGGTTGATTCAATGCTGGATTTTTTTTTATTTTTTTTTTTAATGTAATGGTCTATTTATTCCCATTTTTAAAAAAGTTTTGACCTTGTATATTGGTGCAATACAGAGAAAGTAGCCAAATGTTATAACATGGAAGTTGTCCGTGTAATTGCAGGTAGAAGCATCACTGTGAAACCCTTACACTGTGAAACCCTTATATTGTAACAGCAAGCATGCTATTGACTCGTCTCAGCCTGTGATGCAAATTGCTTTGAGCCTCATTAAATTATAATTAGCATTTTCAACTTAAAAGGATGGTGGATCAGATTCTAATATATTTATCATGCTTATTAGGAGCCTACGCTATAAAAAAGCTGCTACACTAAGTCCAGTGAGATTGATGTGAAGTAAGATAGTACAAGATGTAAGAGGAAACAAACCCAGCCCACTAGATACCAGTGCAAGAAGCAGCTATAAGTAACACAGTGATATATCTGTGCCATGCAGTTGGTTGCATACCTTTTCAGAGGAAAAAATAGTGAAGAAGAAAATAACTTCCTAAAATCTTATTGCAGTCAAAGTGTGATTTTTATGGTCTTATGTGCTGCAGATCTGGCCACAAAGATATCTTAATTGTGAAATCAGTAACAAGGCATATGACAAGTACATGTAAGTATGGAAATTTGCAACTTTGAGGGTAATAATACTAACTTCTTTATGTCACACTGGATTATGTAGTCTGGTCCCACAGATTACAGTCAGAATGGTGTGTTTGAAATGCTTCAGCATCCTTAGAAGCTTTATTCGTGACAATCAGCTGGTTTTGTACAGCTGTGCTTTACAGTATAGACCTTCAGTTTAGATTTACCTTCTCCACGGGCTTTTTGCCTAATGACCTTGTAGATGATTTGACATGAATGTTGAACACCTTAATGAAGTTAAAAATTATTAGAATGGTGAATTAATTATTTACAAAGAAGTGAAATAAGTTTTCTTACATTTTGAAATACAGATTTAACTAACAATAATTTTATATGTGATGATGTAGTGGTATGATTCATTTATAAGAGGAGTTATACGGCTAATGTGGAAAAAATAGATAAAATATGTAACAGAACAGAAAATAATTCCATTAATAATAGAAGATAACTGTCAATTTGTTATGAGCTTCTTTCTCAGTATTATTTTAGGGCTAAAATCTGCTTTGAGTTCTTCCAGGACTCAAATTCCCCAGATCAAAAATGTTTAGAAATTGACAGTTATTCTGAAAGTTGTTAGGATGCTGTCAACAGCAACGGATTTCCCCTTGCCTCTCCTTTCCATAGAGAAAAAGGCTATCCAAGTCCAAAGTGGCCAAGAGGCAGCTTGTATGCTCTGTCAGTAGCAATATTGGCATTATCTTCTTGGCATAACTAGTCATAAATAAATATGTATATACTTGTATTTGTTTTAAAAATTTGGACCCCAATATGAGAAACTGTGAAATAGTTCTTGAATAACACAACAATAGCTGCATTGAGGGAGACACTGTTATCTGCAGGAGTAACTATGACTCTCTTAAAGGAATCTGTGAATCCCTTAAGGAGCTCTAGTAATGCACGGGGCTTAGCTGCAGAAGCCGTACCTCCACGTGGTCCTGCTGGATACCTGCATGGGTAACCAAACCGGCTTCTGCTCCAGTTGGGATCGAATACCATCATCCCCCCCATTGGCTGGCTTCACCACCCAGTTGGTCATATAAATATGGTGAAACAAAATAATGGCAACTCTCGTTGCCCAAAGCGTCACCCCCTGGCTACGTTGTGCAAACTGGACTGCACTGAAAAGTGTCTTTACTTACTGGACTTAACAATATGCTGGCCAATGAGGGTTTCGAGCTAAAGCTGGTATACAGCCAAATCCTACAATGTGCTGGCCGACGTGGGTTTTGAGCAAAACATTGGTATACAGCCAAATCCTATTGCTTGATTGGTTATAATGGAAAGATCTGGTCATGGTTGCAATTAAATGTAGGTGGGGAGCTGAGAGCATGATGTGTCACATTACTGGTTATAGGTGGACAGGTCACCTTTACTTAACCCAGAAAAGAAACATACAATATACAATGTTGTATGTTTATAAATAGGCACAGTGAGATCTCATAGCTCAGGCCTTTAAGGTGAAAGCAGTTTCTGCTCCTATTTAAAATTCCAGAAGTGAAAAGTTGCTGGAAGGAGGCTCCTGTGTGGATGCAGTGAGGGGTTACTAGGTGGAAGGAGACTTTAAACAGGCAAAAAATGGTTTGTTTAGTTTGTGTTGTGCTTAGGTTTAGGAGGTATTTATTGTTGTGATATGACTTCTAGAAGAAAATCTGTCATTACAGTTGTGTATGGAACTCCAAGCTCGAGGACTGTGTGCAGATGTGTGAAGCAACACGTTGCACCACTGGGATGCAGAGGTTAGAGAAAAGAACACCAGGCGAAATATTTTGTACGAAAGGTTTTGTTTTGTTTTGTTTTGTTTAGTTTTGTTGGGGAGGGTGACAGAATTTGTTGCTTAAGATTCTCCTGTGAGTTGAGATATTGTGATTAGTTCTTGATGCTATTTTCTCTCTTCAGAGAGATGAAGTGCAAACTGTTAGTAAGCTGCCTGGGTCAGCTCAAGTGATGCTCAAAGCCAGAGCAGAGCAAGGGGCAGCTAAAGGAAAGAAACCAGACAAACAAATTAGTTTAAAATGTACTTTACTACCCAGCAAGACTTAAAATCATTAACTATGCATATGAAAAAGAGTGAGTCAGAAAGTAACCAGCTATTCTACCACTTTCCTCCTTAGAATGACAGCCTGAACTGTTCACAGCAGTATTTTAGGAATTTGTCACTAACCTGTTTATTCTCTTGCTTTAATAAAAATACTATTTGCTAGCAATGTAATTTGGAAAAACTGTATCTTTAAAAATCAGAAAATTTAACAGGCTTAAATTTTAACTGGTCACTGCAGAAAAAAAAATAATTAAAAATCAGTTCAAGAACCCAGTCTTGTGCCGAAATGAGATTTTAGAAGGTGGTTTACTGACACAGAGAGGTTTACATATTATTTTATTTTTAACTCTTTTAATTCTTCATTACAATTAGAGTTTATTTTCTTGGTATGATGTGTTGGGACAGGTGCATGTAACATTCCTCCCAAAGCAGTTTCATGAATATGTCATCTGAAATTATTTCTCTTTTGTCTTCCTCCCTGAATTTATTTTGAATACCATTTCCAGTGATATCTTTGTAAATCGTCTTGGTAAAACTGAATTCTTAGGAAATTTACAAACAGACTGATTTTTCTCGATATTTCATTGGAAAAGTTAGAGGAACTTGTTTCTGTGCTATTACATTATGGAAGAGATACCTGATAAGGTTGCAGGATGTACCACAAGATGCTAAAGATGAAATGGTGGTGGTACAGGATGTCTGGAAATATGCAGAGGCATTCCAGTGTGGTTTTTGGACTGCATAACACAACATACAACCTGAAAAGCTCATACCTGTTATGGCCAGGAGGACTTCTGCTGTTTCATTGGCTGGAGGAAAAGATGGTTTGAGATTTTTAGCAAGACATCTCTGAATATTTTGGTTTTGCTTTGTTCAAGGGCCAGAACTCTGTATGTGTAAATTTAGAAAACTCAGTCAGGGAGATCAAGAACCCTAGTTAAATAATTCCTGATGAGAAGTGTAAATTCTACAAGGCGGATGCTGCTTTCTTAAATACTTATAGATGCTTGAACATATATTTATTTGAATATAACCTTTCAAATGTAAATTAATATTGAATATGTGATGAAAAACAATATTTTTATTAGTGTTTAGCAAACTTGTAGGAAAAAAATCTTCAATAGGTAATTCCTCTTCATTTACAGTAAGAAAAGGAATAAATTATTCTTTACAATGTGAGTATTTTGTAAAGATAAGCAATTAAAATAGAAGCATATAGATATTCTTTAAGGACATGTTCAAAAGAGATTTTGCTATAACTTTTCTATTCTGTTCTTTCTTTGTATGAACAGTCATGTGAGTTCAGCGTGAACTTGAATGAAGAATTCTCTTTGATTTATGTGTGGTTATGTAGTGCAATATTTTGTTTATTTATATGCTCTTTGGGATAAATCACCATGAAATACCTGAACTTTGAAATTTGTTTGTTTATTTGTGTGCTGTATAGCCAGCACTCTTTCTCTCAACTTAGACAATTCAGTGTATGAGCTAGTACTTTGCAGAGTGTGGATGCTTGGAGTTTTCAGTCAGAGAGTGAGGAGTTTGTTGTAACTGAAGTGGTGGAGATAAGTGCCATAGTGAAGAATAGATCATGGAAAAAGCCTGGAGAGCTGTAGTCAAGAAACAGATTTTGAAAATAAATCTTGGATGACAGATTATTTAAAGTAAGGAAGTTAGAGTTCCAGAGTTCACTACGCTGTCAGAAAATACAAAATATTTATTTAGTCCAAGTGTTGCAGGATAAAGGTCGCATGCTTTTAGCAGGGAGTTGCTCAGCTATGATCCCTGTTCATAATTTCTAACCACAAAATGGGAATTAATTTCATGGGTCTATAACTTCTATTATTTTGAGGTCAAAGCAGAGCTTCTCTCAATGTTGACCCAGAATATCCAAAGTGTATTTTCTATGGATATAAATGAAGACATTCAAAACTGTATATATTTAATGTTGTCTAGAAAGGATAAGCAACTATTAATTTATTACCAAAGCTACAATGGATAATATATCACAGAAATAATATTTGAATCATAGACTACTTCAGGACACAAGGAATCATCTGGTTCACCTACTTCCCTGTTCAAAGGAGGGCCAACCTCAAGGAAAAGATGTGATAAATGAGTGCATAACTTGAATAGTTTATTTTTTTTAATTCTTCCTGAAAAAAAGAGGAAAATTTGACACACAAACCTGAAGGTGATTAAGTCCTGAGAATTAGACAGTATGGTAGAATAAAATAGAGAATAATGTATGGTCAGGGAGTTCATTGATGCTGGTTTTTTGAGGGCAAGAGTCCATTGTGCTGCTTAGTGCTGGTGAAGACAAAGTGTAAAGAGAGATAGTTCAGTATATTAATATTTGCAGTGCAAAAAATTGATGATGTTGAGGGATGGAACAAAAACATAAGCTACCTACAGTCTGAAGGGAGATACAGTAGGTATATGAAACAAGTAGGTTTGAAACTGTTTTTGATTTGCGTATGCTTACTGAGGTTGAGATTGAAGCACCTTTTAAATACAAAAGTGGCAAAATGTTTTTTCTAAATCTTTGCTGTCAAATTGCCTAAGGGCTTTTTTCATCATTTTTGCTATTGCAAAACTGTTCTGTGCTACAAATTATTGGGGAAATACTAGTAGGAAATTTATC
The DNA here is from genome assembly GCF_000700745.2 of Antrostomus carolinensis. Classification (NCBI taxonomy): domain Eukaryota; kingdom Metazoa; phylum Chordata; class Aves; order Caprimulgiformes; family Caprimulgidae; genus Antrostomus; species Antrostomus carolinensis. Next base: position 28,604 of record NW_010289427.1, read on the forward strand.
CCTTTTTAACTGTCAGCTTCTGTATTTTTCTGTAGTTCTTCAAATGAAGGATGAGGAGAGATGGGTCACAGTCAAGTTGAAAGCCTTTTTTGGACATATATGCATAAAATTATGGATGTATGTACCTGCTTGCCACAGTGATGCATGCATTGAAAATTAAGCTGCACTGGTGAAAAGCCTACTTTGGTGTTTGTCCCCATGTTCCCCCAAGTAGGTTATCTAACAAACTTGAAGAAATTGTATCTAGTACAACTCTTTCTAGGTAAAAATCAGTCTTGTTTATACAAATATTTCACCCAGGAGTTTGAAACTGAGTTCTCAGTGCTTAAAAAAATATTTCCATCACCTCCCTAAGAAAATGTGCATTTACCAAGGGGATGAGCACTGTATCTGAAGTATCTTTTGCCTTTTAAGTGTAAATGAAGCTGAATCTATTGCTGGGAAAGTGTAAATACTGAAAAAAATATTGAACCACTGCTTCACTTCTTCCTTTTTGAGCAAAGATGTGTCCTGTGTAACTAGTTGGATTTTATTATTTGTCATGAAACATTCCTCTTCATACAAGAGTACTAGTTTTCATGAGAAGCTGTGATGATACATTAATCTTTCACTCACAATGTTGTTAAAAAAATGCAAAAAAAAACCCCACAGTAATTAACTGTTACATCAATTTCTTACAGATTTTTTTTTCAACTTTTACTGATGTAATTCGCATGAATATTTTAATGGTTTATATGCTGAGCTGTCTTCCATTGTACAGTCAGTAGCCTAACTGCAGAGAAATAGAGGAAGAGAAATGCCGGGCACTCACAGTTGCAAAAAGAGTACAACTTCTTAGGAAGAATTTGAACAACATAACTTTTTAATTTTGTTTTCCAGAATGACAAATCCCCAGGGCGTTCCACAAGTCGATCAAGTAACATTTCAAAGGTATGTGAAATCTATCTCCTTTGTTTAGTATTTAAAGAAAATTAAGTTTATAAAATATAATACAGTAGTTGACTCCATTTAACCATATATGTGTGTTCTGATGTTTTCTTTATAAACATAAAAAAAGTTTTTGCTGCCTAATATTGTGGTTACCATGTAAAATCTGCCTTAAGGTATAAATATGCAATTAGTCATTACTGTAATATGTGTAACAATAAGAAATAAATAACAGTTGCACTTTTTTCACCTGCTTTCCACAACTGCTTAACATTACATAAACAGTTTGGCTTAAGAAAGAATTACTGCTTGATTTTTTTTTTTCCCCTTGCCCTACCCAAATAATAACAGCTGTAATGTGTAAAGCTATGAATGTGCCATAATTTTGGACTGAATTCTGAATTCCTTTTACAGGGATTTATGGTTCACTGAAGCCAGGAGTTTTTATCTAGATGCTTTTTAGTTTCTAGGAAACAGAGAAGGGAAACTGTGAAAAAGCAAAATATTATTTGTACTGAGTTATTTGTTTTTAACCCTCTTTTTTTGTATTTTTGGTTCAGATGGCTGAAAAGTATGACAAAGAGCCAGGATATACAGGAAGTAAAAGATAAAAAACATTAATTGTTTGGATCCCAACCTGAACCTGTACCATGTATTGAGTTTGTATCTAAAGATTAAATATTTTGTATCCAGTGCAATCAAAACATCCTTAAGCCCTTTCCCCACAATATTATTGTCTGTGGGGTGCACACTGTAAAACTGCTTTCTTCTCAGAGCTGTAAAAAACAAAACAAAACAAACCACCTGTAATTTTTTTAATTAAATAAACTAGTTATATGTTAGGTTCTGCTGTTTTACATTAGGAAAGGAATATAGAATATATCGAGCCTGTTGTAGGATATGGCTGAATCTCTTCCTTTCTTGCTATCTATTTTTAATATGTAGTTATATACTTGCGAGCTAGATTACAGTGAAGTATGTATTATTTTCACTAAGAGTTTTAAATGCAAGTCTATAGTGATAATTACTGTAAATCTATGGTGATTTGATATTACTTTTTCTGCTTTTTAAGTCAATTGTGTGGGTTACACTGTGGGAAAGTATAAATATACACTGACATGAGACACATGACAGTGACTAACATTTATTTTGAAGTAATTTCTGCAGAAATCAATATAGATGACTATTAGAAAGGGGTACTTCCACCGTTTTAAGTAGGAAGTTAAAAAGCAAGGTTTTGAGAGACAAACTTAATCATTTTTCTGATCTATAGCATCATTCATTCTTTTGGATCATTTTTTCTATGCAAAGCTACCTGCCAGTGAAACTTCTCAGATGCTGAAAAACATTTGATTGGAAATCTAGTTTCCAGTTTGTTGTCTGATTCAAAATGGGGTTTTTTTTGTAAAACGGAAGGTTATATATGTGTGTGTACACAAAAAAAGTAAACACCTGACTTTTCAGGTTAATATCACATGGCACAAAGTAATAGAAACAAATATTGCACCTCAAAACAAGACTGGAAGCTTCTAGGTGACGTAAACTACCTACCAAAGAAAATTGTTGACTCCGTGCAGTGCTGGATCTTGCACACAGTAAAAATTTCAATTGACAAAAAAGTTAGAAAGTCTTTGTCTAAAAATATAAATTTCAGTAATAAAAAAATTGTTTTGATTTTTTTATCTTTTACTGCTTTCATTTGCCTATATGAATAAGGTAAAAAGGGTCAAATTGAGAGTTAAAATTTTAATAGTTACTTTGTATTATATATGGCACCCTTGGTTGTGTATGGTGCTCCTGCTTCAGAACAGAGTAAATGTTCCCTGATATCACTGGATTTTGTAGTGCCCTATTTGTGAAATGGGCAAAGATTCTGCAAATATAGATTCATATTTCATAATGCTCTTAAGTTGTTTATTCAGAGAGGACACCTGAGGTTTGCAGTGTATGCTTGCGCAATTTTGCATACTAGGTACATTAACTCTCAATTATATGGTATTACAGATTAAACTGAATTGTTGAACATTAAATGTCTTATCTAGACATAATGTGAAGGAATGGCTTTGGTTTAGTTTGTTATTTACCAGATATGAGTTAGTATAGACCTATTCAATCTATAGATTTTAAAATCCAACATTCCCTAGAGTGGAAATAAAAATCAACACTTTCGTCTTACAACTCACTTTTGCTGTCTGTTGAGAGTGCAGAAATTTAGCATATTGCAAAGACTTTTCTTCTCTTGCATATAAACTTCTGATAAGAATTTCAGTAATAAACTATTTTAGGCAAAGGAAAGGAAAAAACTTAAAATATTTAGACATTGTTTCAATACAGAATTATTTGCAAAGTCCACTGTAATACATGTTCCTAAGGAAACAAACAGTGGCTGGGCAGTATGTTTCTGTACACGCTCTTGTATAAAATTAAGCCAACTGGAATATTCACAAATTATTCCCATACAACTATAAAATGATGTAACTCTACATGTGCAAGTCAGGGGTTTTTTATATGTATAATGGAATATTTCATCAATATGACAGGAGTAAGGCAAAATCCTGTTAACCAGACTCAGCGCTGAATCAATTGCTATTTTATTTGTGGGCAAGAATACATGAACAGTGAAGAGTGTAGTAGGGCTATAGCTCCCACTACCCCTTGTTCCCACAAGACACCAAGCTTTATCCCTCCTGCCCTTGGCCCTCTGATGCCATGCCCTGCACCATTTTGCTTTGTGGGTAGGAAGGAGAGGGAGCATTTGATCAAACTAGTTTGCTGATCCATCTGTGTTCCTTTCCAGCTCATTACAGTGGCCTTAACTGTGCCATTTGTGGGGTAACCACTGAGTTAATTGCAGGTTTGTGAAAGTATTCTCACATAATTTTGTACTCTGCCCAATTCTATCTGCCTGTTTCCTGGTGCTCCTGACTGACAGCCACTGTGGCTGTCTGCAGTGAGTATCTACCTGGGACATTGCTTCTACAATGTCTATACATTAATAAATCTACCCTGGAACTCAAAAAACAACTGCTTCAATTGGTTTTCCAAGCAGAGACAATTAGGAGAAGTATCAGTGTGGTGGGTTGACCCTGGCTAGAGGCCAGATGCCCACCAAAGCCCCCTCTATCACTTCCCCTCCTCAACTGGGCAGGGGGAGAAAATAAGATGGAACACAAGAGAAGAAAAAAACTCGTGGGTTGAGACAAAGGCAGTTTAATAGAAGCAAAGCAAAGCTGCGTGCGCAGAAGCAAAAGAACAAAATATTTATTCTCTACTTCCCATCAGCAGGCGATATCTGGCCACTTCCCGGGAAGCAGGGTTTGCATATGCGTTGCGGTTCCTGGAGGACAGACAGAAGTAATGAATGCCCTCCCCTTCCCCCTCCGTTCTCCTTGCTTTTATTTCTGAGCATACGTCATATGGTATAGAATATCCCTTTGGTCTGTTTGGGTCAGCTGTCTTGGCTGTGTCCCCTCCCAAGACCTTCCCCACCTCCAGCCTACTGGGGGAAAATGTTGGAGAGACAGTCCTGATGCTGTGCTAGCACTGCTCACCACTAACCAAAACACTGGGGGGTTATCAACACCCCTTGAGCCACCAATACAAAACACAGCACTCTGAGGGCTGCTGCGGGGAAAATCAACTCCAGCCCAGCCAGACCCAGTGTCTGATACAATACAATACAATCAGTGTCTGATTTTTGCTGCACTTCTGGTAATAACCTAGATTTTTCCTGTAGAATCAATAAATCTGTACACAGGTCTTCTTACCTTCTGCCCTGGTCACGTTGGGAGTAATAGATTTGGGACTGATATTTGTTTAATACTATCTTGTACTGACAAAGTGGGGCCCTAGTTACTAACTATGGCTTTCAAAAACCTATCTACTGCAATACATAGAAATAAAAACATAGAAGTATTAGAAATATGAGTTATGAACCAGCCTTGCTTTTTTTTTTTTTTTTTTTTTTTTAACCCTTAGACTTTACTATCTCCCACCCATTTCCAATGGTGCTGGTAGTAGAGGCAATTTTATCATTCTGTGTACGAGAATGTCTTGTTCTGGATTTCAGAATTAGAATTATCTTATCTGGATATGTTCAAAGTCTAAGTAAATTAAAAACTTGACCTTCTTCATTAGCTATTTACCACTGCTTAGTTCTTTTCACTGTAGGTTTTTTCAGTAAAATTTATGTCTTCCTAATTATGTGTATAACTTAAGAGGAATGCTAGTCTGAGAAGGATCAGGTGGATTCATTTATTTCTGTTGTGGTTAACCAGTGGAACAAATCTTGTGTTTGACTTACAGTCCGTAGAGGTTATGCTTGTATGTGTTTCTGAGGCTGCCTGGTTATGTTAAAATGCTTTCTGGAAGAAATATTTCTAACACATTGTAGTTATCTTTCTGCATGTTAATTATGGTTCAAGAGCTCCTTAGAGGAGAATGCTCTCTCAGCAATAAGATTTTAAATTCTCTGATGGGAACTTTGGGCTTATTTTTCAGTGAAGAGAAACTCAGGCTCGGAGCAAATTACCTGATTTTTGTTTTGGCTCAATTGCTTCTCAAAAGCCTGGAGCAGGTGTTAGAACACTTTTTATTTACAAGGCTCTGAAGCATCCATGTAATAAAACTCTGTTCAGTACATCAGGAAGAAGTGAGGTGGTAATTTTGGAATATTCAGTGTGATAATATTCATTGGTCTAATTTAGAATATGAAAAACAACAGAGAAAGGAAAGAAGGAAATTATTTTTCTACAATGATACGCAATTTCTATACCGATTTCTTATGTCAGATTGGGCTCCTCTCAGTAAGATACAAATGAAAACCAAAAGACATGGGCATGTCAAAGTAGTGCCCACTGAAGTTTTACATGAAAGATTTATTGTTGCAAATTTATTGATTATTGACTTGAGCTACCAGTTTGTGATTTTGAAATATATTTCACAAACTGAGTATCAATTTATGTAATATGGAATATAATATTTTATCTTTTTGAATTATAAATTTCCATTTAATCTCTTCCAGTAAAACTGAGTGTTCTTTCACACGGATTTTTATATTCTCTAATTTTTCATCCTCTCTCAGTACGAGGTGAATGTATGGAGTCCTGTATCACAGCTAGGGTGATTTGCTCAACTTGAAGCAGAACTCACTATTACACACTACACATTTTTCTACTGGATAAACATGCCACCATGTCTTTGGCAGTGATACCAACAGAGAATGCATAGTAGCTTCTGTCTGAATTATTTTAAGCACAAATGATAGGTTTCATGACAGAAAAAGCATGAACTTAAATGGCCTTTTTAAAAAAGTTCATATCATGGACAACCTGTTGATACCATTTATTCATATCATTGACATCCTGAAAGAAAATTGCAGCCTCTCCAAGATACCTGTTGCATGACTGAATCCTAAAGATCAATTGTGTGACCTCTCGTGTTTTGCTACAGGGGACTGCATTACTCTAACTTGATCCACATTTGTTATTCTTGTTGTTCTTTGCCAATTTCACACTGATCATAAATGATAATTCTCTTCCAGATTGGTGTTTTTGTTTTTTTGTTTTTTTTTTTTTTCAAGGAATCATGTAGCTCCATCCTTTCCAACTGTAGCTTCTAGAATACTGTAGTGAGCAACTGAGAGAAAACTCAGTTTTCTCAGCAGAGAAAGGCAAAAAACTAGACCTAGATAAAATGGCATAACAACTATTGCTGCACTTTTCAAAAAAGAATATAATACCAGAAAAAAACCACATCCTTTCTCTTGTAAAGTGTAAAATGTCAGCCTTCAAAAGTGCTGTTACAGTGAATAATATAATGTATACAAAACCAGCATTGAAATATGGGGGTAAATGTTATGTTAGTCATCTAAATGTTTCTTCTTGCTCATAAACAGAATCATTAATATCAAAGGTGAAGACTAACTTGGCACTTAATTCTCGTTATGATTCTGTTACTGTAAAAAACAACAGCACAAAGTAAACACGTTAGTGAAGAGTATTTTGTTCATCAAAACAAAGCAGAGAAAGGCAAAAAACTAGACCTAGATAAAATGGCATAACAACTATTGCTGCACTTTTTTTTCCCCCTCTTAAATATATTTGATTTCTTTGTCTAGAGAATACTTCGTGGCTTGACCATAGAATTTATTCTTTATAATTTAAAATAAGTTTAACAAAAGGCTTGACTGCAGAATTCACCTAAGTCTGCCTGATAGTTGAACTTCTGAATAAAATTGCATTAAATAGATCTTAGTTCCAGGGGACAACTGGAAGAAAATAATACATTTTCAATTTATACTTGGATACACTTGACCTATGCTAAACTCATGTTCTAATAAAAAGAAATACAGACAAAAATACAATTACATGTATAAATTAATACATACAGTTATACAGACTGTTTTATTAAATCACAGTTCTTACCAACACCCTATTCTGAGTATGCCTATATGTGCCACATTCACATAGCCAGACAAAATTGCATATAGGTTTGAAACATGTTAAGTATGACAACCTTTATGTTTTTATACAAGCTTGCTTTGTCCGTGATATGCATATATATAATTTCCACTTCTGTGAAGACATTGTGTTATCACTGAATTCAGTCCTATCCTGTGATATGCAATACCATACAGGGGAAGTAGCTTTGATTTGTTTTCAGTAAACACAGCCTGCAAGTTATGAAATATACTTATTGTTTAGTTTTCAACAATAAGTATGATCTGTAACATGCCTACTCTGTATGTACTCCTGGGAATGAGGATGGAGCCAGGCTCTTCTCAGTGATGCCCAATGATAGGACAAGGAGCAGTGGGTGTAAGCTGGAACACAGGAGGTTCCGCTTAAACTTGAGAAAAAACTTCTTTACGGTGAGGGTGACAGAGCACTGGAACAGGCTGCCCAGGGAGGTTGTGGAGTCTCCTTCTCTGGAGACATTCAAGACCCACCTGGACGCCTTCCTGTGTAATTTCGTTTAGGTTCCTGCTCCGGCAGGGGGATTGGACTGGATGATCTTTCGAGGTCCCTTCCAATCCCCAACATTCTGTGATTCTGTGATTCTGTGAATTTTTATATGACATTTATTTTTTCACCATGGCACTCAGAAGCACATTTCAGGTCTTTGTCCTAAAAACAATTCCATTGAGCAAACTTTATTTCTACAGTGACCCAAAATTATTTTTTGCTGCAGTCTGAGTTTCCTTGCACTTCATAAAAATACAGTGTCTCTTCATAATGATGCATTGTCATGTTTTCACTGTCTTTTGGCTTAGTCATTTTAATATTCTTTCTACAGCTCTTTTGCTCTTGCGCATTTAGGTTTCTTTCTTCCTTAGGGCTGGAACAAATAGATATCAAATACATACCAGAGTAGAGTTGTTCACATATAATAATGATATCCTTACAGATGGGAGTTTATCAAGTCTGTGTCCTTTGTAGCCCATCAGACCAAACAAAGAATACGATGAGTGTGTGCACTCACATACATATGCGCTGGTGGGAGAATAACAGCAATGTCATGTGATTGAAAGCTGTTTAGTATTTAGAAATATTTTGAGGTGTTAAATCTTGCAGAAAGAGGGCTATGTAGAAATCAATGCCCTCTTTGGAAGAGAAAGTCTAAACTATGTTCTCTGAATACTGGTACTGACTACCTTTAGAACTAAAATACTACAAAATCCAGTAACAAAGGTGACACATGTTTTGAGCTTTGTCTTTCCTACAGGCTAAATTTGCATTTAGCTCCTTCCTGACAGTCAAAAGCTGCTGATCTCAGGCTTCTGCACCTTTTGTATAAAGACCAAACACCTTTGTTTCAATTGCCTATATCAGTGTATATTTTTTTAGGAACTACAGAACATTTTTAGTAACAAAGTGATAATACCTAGAAAGATTCATCCTTGAAGAGAATCATGAATCAAAAATATTGCATAACTGCAGTACAAAGACTTTTACAAACTATAATCCATCTGATTGATAATTCAAAGCTTAGTTAGCAATGCATCTATATCTATAGAAAGAGTGGATTCTTGAGTAGAACCTCTACCTTTAAAATAAAGATTAACATAGATCGGTAAGGAGAAAAGAAATCAAGAAGCTTGTTGAATCCACAGGTCATAGCTGTAATTTCTTTTGTTGGTTTCATTTTTTAAACAGTAGGATAGATTTGCCGCTTGCAATTTTGATTTTACTTTGATGGAAAGTAAACCTGCTTTAGTGATTTAAATTTCAAACCATTTTATAGCAAGAACATACTGACTTTCAAAGGTGCTGAATTGTATTGTTCAGCAGAATTATAAGGATATTTCTTCTTCTTCCTTCTGTGTTACTTTTCCCTTTATTCCTTCTCTTCAGAGGCAGGTAGAAGGAAGGGAAGGAGGAAAGGAGAGAAAGAAAAGGGTTGGGGAAGAAATGTGTAAGGAATAATTTACCAAAAAAAAATCTGTGAAAGAAAGGTAACACAAATTGAGTTACCAATTAACGATTGCTGCAAAGGCATCAAACAAACTATAATAACTTTGAGATATGAGCACCTAGCAGGAATTCCATCATAAAGAACCAAAGAAAAACCCCAAACAAAAAAAACCAAAACCCAAAACCCTGCAAAACCAAGAAACTCCCCTCTTCTGTTTTAGTAGAAAAAAAAAAAAAAATAGTCGTATTCCCTGTCTGCCCTGTCATCCCTCTATTTTCTACAATTTTCTTCTTAAGCAGTGTTGTAAGTTGAGCAGCTTTTGGAAATGCATCTGGCCATGCTTATTCAGAACAGAGCCATTAGAGGATTCTGGTGATATCTGTGAGGCCATTTTGTAGTAGCTGTCCCTTACATCTGGTTTTTTATTTTCCATTCCAATAAGAATACTTGTGGAACATGTTTTTATTCAGCTTTTCTGTTAGGTCAAAGTAGAGCTCTTCTATCTTCTTAAGAAGAGCACAACTTGATTCATGTTCTTGGACTAGTTTCAACATGCAGTATTAAGCAATAGGTGGTCAGTAAGGACTCTCATTCTTTTGTTATTATTTGGAAAATTCTATCAGACCCTGAGCACCAAAGTAAAGGCAATCTTGATTTGAATTTCTAATTGTTTTCATCAGTTGAACTTCATTTTGTCCTCTATTTCTGTCTTTGCTGCAGTCTTTTAACATGGACATAGATGTGTGATATTAAAGTCTCCTTGTGTCACATAAATTATTATCATGTCGCTTATCCTGAAAACTCCATATTTACCAGTATTCTGTTAGAAAAACATACTACTAAATCCTGTTGAACATGTGAAAAAAAATAATGGATAAGTTCCCTGTTAAGTCTGTTGATTGAATTGCATACCCTTGACGAGAAAGTTAATCTAAACTGGCCAAGGCAACAGAAGGTGGTGACTGGGGAATCTTTCTCTACTAACAAGATTTTTGAAATGCCAAACCTAATCAGCTGGAGCTGGCATTATCCCTCAAGCATCTTCCTTGTGTTGATGGCGTAAAGAAATGAGCTGCCTTGCTTATAAATGAATTGTCAGACAACTTTATTTTGAATTACCACATTTAATTATGCTGCTGATATAATTTGCTATGATAAAATTAGTATGGTGCTTGTTTAGTTTTCCCATTCCAATGAGCTGTAGAATATAGCTGTCTGAAGTAGACACCCATTCGAAGAATAGTATTTTTTTAAGAATTCATTATTCTGCCTGCCAAGCGGAATTGGAGTCCACCGCATCAATCTGATCCCTCTATTCAATAAATACAGGATCTCAAAATATTCAGTGTACTAAACACCAATATAACAATGGGATAGCAATTATAGCAGTAAGATCTGTGTGCTTGAGACTGTTTCCAACATCTGTGTATACAATCTGTATATACAATCCTGTAAGAGCTGGACTGATATGAGGTGAGCAGAATATATTTAAATGATCATGTTTTGGTTTGTCAGATATGCCTTTAAAATAAACTTGATGCCACTTGAAGGATTTTGTATTTTATTGCTAAAACTAGCAGTAAAGATTATTAAAAATAAAAGCAAGCTTGTATTATGAGCAGGGACTTGTTTAATGCTGTGTTTCGTGGTGGGACAGGACTGCAGCGATTCCGAGGTAGCATGGACCAAATGAATGTGGAACTTGTGCAGAGCCGCGCTTGGGGTCATCAGCCCACTCTGTTGCTCACAAATAGCAAAACACTGATAGAACCATATCATTTCTAGGATCTAAGCAGGAATTTCCAAATGGCTATATGCTGTGCTCTGAAAACACACCAATCAAATAAATGCTACTTTAGGTATCTTCATTGTGACGCTGGACTTCAGAGAGTATAGATTAAAAAAAAATAGCTTTGGATGTATAGCTTGTAGAGGAGAGGGCTAAGAGGGAATATACTAAAGGAAATTAGATAAGCCCAGAGACAGTGTTGCCAGCAGAAAGCAGATGCAGTTTATGTTGTCAGAATGTGGGTAGGGTGAAAAAGCAAAGGGATTTTTGGGGTAAGGGTGTGGAATAGACTTCCAGCTGAGCTGGAATTTACAAATTTTTAAAAACAGCTTGACTAACTGTGAATTATTATATTCATATGACGTGGTAGTAGGGACAGACCTGACATTAACAGGTCTTTCCACTCCTATTTAATTTACAGAGATAAAACTGGAATTATTTACAAAATAAGGCCTCTGTAAAGTCCATAAGGAATCATCAGATAATTAATATCAGAAGCACTAACTTTATTTTAGAAATCACTCCATCAGTTCATTTTACCATTAAAAGCTATTTTAAAGTAGATAAAAGTCAAAATTTGTATTTAAAAGTCATAGAAACCTATTGAAAGAAACTTGCTCACAGATAAGAATCTTAATTATTTTGTGCATAACTTGGCATGTTGGAGTTTTCTTGCTCTAGTTTTTGAAGACTGAAGCAGTGCATAGGCTTTTTGTCTGCCCAGATGTCAGTTTTGCTACAATAGGGATCAGACAAACAAGTAAAAAAGCATTCTTTTCTTTTTTTTTTTTTTTAAGAATTTGATGTAAATTATTATAGATGGAAATAAGCCTTCCTCTGAGTTATGTGCAACTAAACATTACATCATTTTGCCAGTACAGGGGAACTAGAAAATAAATTTGACTGAGAAGGGCTGAAGCAGTCCAGACCTCTTTACAGCTGAGAGTGAAATGTAAGATTTAAGCAATTAACTTGGTAATGTAATTTTTATCTTAAAATAATCAGATTTCCACCTGTCTCCAGTCTCAAACAATAAGTGTAAAAGCTTTTCAATAAATTTGTTTTAATTTTTGGCTTGATTCCAGACCTCTTAAGAGCTGTCTAGCTGACTTCCTGCTTTAATAGCTGCTGAGTTTCTTGAGCCTAGCCGTTCTCCTTATCCCTTTGTAGGGTAATGCTTGTGGCAAGGTAACATAAATCTTGCCTTTATGGCATGGGACGACCTGACCACCACTTAAGATTGAGCCAAACCTCTATAGTACACAGATCCTGAAAGAAGCAATAATACAGTCCTGCAGCTGTGAAGGGAAAAAAAAAAAAAAAAAAAAAAAAGAAAGAAACGGGAACTAGTCACAGGGGATGAATGCAGGACTACACACTTGACTCTATGGCTGGATTTTTTCACCAGTCCTTCATCTGACGTTTAGTCTGGAGGGATGTTTTTACAGATAGCAGCAGCATGTAGCCCAACAACATGGCTGTGATGCTGATGTCTGCGTCTTTCCTCATTAAGCAGCTGTGCAAATGGCTTAAGGTATGCCTAATCACTTAAAACTAGTCACAAAGGCTGAGGTGGAAAAAGATTATATACCCAACCATACATATACCATCTGTTTCTAATGTGTATGTAAAACCAATTCATATTCCTTCATAGTATGTGTAATTGAAATGTTACTTTTGTAGAAAAATAGATATGAAATGCAAGCAATTTCTCTCACTGATGCTTGTCCTTCTTTTCCAGCATTAGGCTGCAGTCATTCTAATGTTTCTCCTCTGCCTGGTGGTCCTAGGCATTGAAAAACCATTTGAACATAAGGACTGGGCCCAGTTGCTTTATCAATTTAATTTCTCATGTTGACTTAGTTTTCATACCTCTGAGTTTCATTTCATGGAACTACTAGTAAAAAATTAGAAATATTTTTGATGTTGTGACATTAACACATTAAAAGGTAAAGAGGGTTACGTTACTTGAATTCTGAAAGCTAGATTATTTTCATGCAAAAGTACCATTCTTAAGTCTCAGCTGGTATCCCATTTAAAGCAAAAATGCACATAGAGGTGACTGATGTTTCCAAAAGATCTATGGATGAAACATAACAAATGTTAAGAACTTTGGATAAAAGTGAAGTGTCAGCAGGTACTTCCTGTATTTATTTATTTTTGTTTCTACTATTAATTTTCAAACTGACACCACAAAAAATGTCTGTGAAAGGTGAGCCAGAAATAATTTTAATTATGGATTCTACATGTGACTTATTTGTAATACAAAAGCTTGGGTTGACAACCTTTACATCTTTGTATTATTTATACTTTGTACTCTAGCTTATTAGTCATTCTTCCCCTGCATTTGATGCGTGATCTTGTGGAACTCTTAGGCTTATAGTGCTTTGTCTCCATTTGGTTGTAGTGCTCACAATGGGATAGGGTTGCATACTAAAAGCTAATGCCCTTATCAGCTAAAGTTCATAGTATTAAGAATGATTTGTATGGAACCCTCTCCCCACAATACTATACCTCGTGAGTGGTCCTGAAGAATCACAAAGCCTTGGATTTAAATTTGGATTCCGTACAGCTATACTGCCAGTAGATTCTAAAACAGATTGAAATGGTTTGCTGTTAACAACATCAAAATATGTTTTCAGTTGAAGTATTGAGCAACTGAGTCTATAATTTGTAGCAACAACCTTATGAGCAAAATGTCACATACTAAAGGTGTTTTATATTTCTCCTGCTGTTTGAGAATATGATCAGCTCTGCAGAGGTGCAGCCTGCACTTTGGTCTTCCCAGGCTCATCAGTTTAACTTATCTGAGCTCTTCTAGAAGATCTGATTGCCTTGAAAACCTTTTAAAACATACTTTAATTTTCGTGCTGTTCTGTCAGTCCACTCAACATAGGTTAGCTTTGTGCTCTTCATCACTCAGCATAATGTAAATGCACTTCACTCCATTTTGAAAGGAATCATCATGGTTATTTGATTGCATGAAATAAAAACAACATCCTTTCCCATCAGACATTTACAACAGATCAAAACCAAAATGAAAATTCAAATGTTGAAAGCTGCTTCCTCAAACAGTGACAAAAAGTAGTCATGAGCGAATGAGAGCTGAAACACTTCAATTGTATTTAGTTCCACAAATAGGTTTTGCTTTTGGTCAGGCTTCCTGTATTTTGTGAGCTTCCATGTGTTCGACAGTTTGCTATGAACAGCAGCAACAGTTACTTTAATTTTGTAATCATGTGGCAAAGCAGCAAAATATCTGCAATGTATTTCATGGATAAAGATTCCAAACTGTCTAACTTATTCCAACAGGCAAGCAGTCCTACAACAGGAACAGCTCCCAGGAGTCAGTCACGGTTGTCTGTCTGCCCTTCCACTCAGGACATTTGTAGGTATGTGCTGAGAAAAATATACTCTAATCTGGCTGATGCTCATTAGTTGTTGCCTTTATTAAATAATGTGTAGCTCTTGCTTCTGCTTCATATTATTCATAATTTACATAGACTTTAGTTTTCTTTTAATCTCTGTTTTGGTTCTGTTTTGCTTTTCAGTCTCATGTTTTTCTATTGAAATTCATGTTCTCATTTTCATCCTTTTTTTTTTTTCCCTGTGATTTCTCTCCCTCTTCCCACCCATCCTTACCATTTCCATCCCTTTCCATCGCTTACTGCTTTGTCTAGATCTACTACCTTGCATGATTTGTCAGAAGATGACCTTGAACATGCAACCCCTATCATGGTGCTGACCCCTTCTAATAGGGAGTTCGGTAAGAAACAAGTAAAACGAAGGTTTAGGCGGAAAAAAGAGACTGGAGACAATGGTGAACATACAGAAAAGCAAGGAAAGGGGAAAGACTGTAAATTACATCCTGAGCCAGTGAGATCCAGCTGGAATGCATCCGATTCATCATCATCTTCGGATGAGAGTCAGTGGGCTCAGACTAGAAAGAGAGCGAGAGAAAAGGCCAGAATGCCCAGGAGGGGGAGAAGGAGCAATAGATTGTGCAGTAGCCAGGATGGGCCCTCAAACAATAATGCTGTTGAACTTGTCACCTTGGGGACAATGGGGAAAAAGAAGCAAGAGGGATCTGATCCTGAGAATCCTACTTTAAATCACCGCCGAAGAAGGGTTTCAAGGCTTAAGGAATCACAATCTTCAGCATCATCTCAGGAAGCAAGGATTTCCTCAAGAAAATGTGGGAAAAGCAAAGGCAAAAGCTACTACAGAGATCGGCAGCCTGCATCTTTCCTTAGACACCAGAAGGACTCGAAGGACTGCTTTGCAGAGGCAGGCTCCGGCAGTGGTGTGCTGGCACCCCCAGATAATGGGGTGCCTGCTGTGGCCGGGCCCGCTGTGGTCGATGCTGCTCAGAAGCCTCCAGTGTTGTATGATGACTGGTCTGATGATTTAGAAGTATGCAGGTTAGTCCCTAATAAGAAAGATTTAGCGTTCTTAAAGGGAATTCCTCTCTGCTGTGGGCCGAGTACCCTTCTCTTGACTGCTTTCTGTCACTGTTCCTCAGTAGTAAACTGCTAGGCAGGCCATAGGAAAGAACACAGAAAGCTTTGCTGCAGAGAAGTTAGTGTATCTCAATCTAAAGATATACTTCTCTTCTTTAAAAAGTGAAATCCTACAAGGGAACCAAATGTTTTTCTTTGCTCGATTTATCTTCATGGTGACAGACACACTTTGTCCTCTGGCAGAATATTACTGTGTTTTAAATTTCCAGCCAGAGGCAGAGAATGAGGCAGAGTGCCAGATAGCTCAATACAATGGGGTATGGAGTTTTTCCTTCTTAGGTGATCAGTTCAAATCCAGCTTTTATCCTTCTTTTTCATTTTTCATAAATTTTCATAAAATAAATTTAAATTTATGGTTTTGATTCAGTGTCATCTAGAACTACCATTACCACAGCAATCTGATGGATGGTGCCTGCAAAACACCCTTTCCAGCTGGGCATAAGTTGCATGGCCTCATCACTCTCTTCAACTACCTGAAGGGAGGTTATAGCCAGGTGGGGGTTGGTCTCTTCTCCCAGGCAACCAACAATAGGACAAGGGGGCATGGGCTCAAGCTCTGCCAGGGGAGGTTTAGGTTGGATGTTAGGAAGAAATTCTTTACAGAGAGGGTAATCAGGCACTGGAACGGCCTGCCCAGAGAGGTGGTGGATTCACCATCCCTGGAGGTTTTTAAAAAGAGATTGGACGTGGCCCTTAGTGCCATGATATAGTAATTGGAGTTGGATCAAGGGTTGGACTTGATGATCTTGGAGGTCTTTTCCAACCCAATCTATTCTATGATTCTATGATTCTATGGGATTTTACACTGCTGAACACCTCTACACTGTGAACGTGTAGGGCCTGTTAGTCTGGTACCCGTCACGAGGACTGGAACAATACAAAGGGTGATCAGGCAGAATAAACATTAAAATAAATTTTGGGAAAGAAAAATCAACACCAACAACTCTCTAGTTCAGCTCAGGCTTCTGACAGTCTGATATCCTTTTTGTGAAGCACACAACCAGAAGGTGAGTGTTTTCCCCTAGAGATGAGAGCAAACTGGCCACTTTTGAGGTGATGTCTGAATTTGCAGTAGACAGCTGGGCAGACTTGAGTTACTTAATTTAGTGGTAAATGAAAATGCACCATCCCGTAAGTTTAACAGAACTGAAACAAGTATTTCTTTTTTTTCTTTTTTTTTTTTTTTTTTTTTCCTCCCCAAACTTGTGAGCTGGCATTGACTTTCATCTGCGAAGTGTAAATGAGGATCAGGCTTCATTTCTTGATATGGTAACCCAAAACTTCTCGCTTTTCTTTGCTGGGAAGAAATTTGCATGGAAATGTAAACACAGTCAGAATGAGGAAGTTCATGATGCCACATCATGCAGTTTCACAGTATACTTCAACCTAGTAACATACTACAAATATCCTAGTTTTAAAAAGAAAAAGATAATGTGCAGGCATTATGCTTTTTTCATAGCAGGAGATACAAGCCATTACTAATACAGCCAGTGCTAGGCAGGCACTCCCTGTTACACTTGCCGAGTAAGAACGGACATTTCAGTTGTCTGACCATTGTCTGTCATGGTAATTTAAGATTCTTGAGAATAAAGTCAAGCTACGTTTATACATCAGCTTGAACATCAGGACCACACCCCTGGCTTGAGACCTCTTGCCCTTACAGAAATGCAAAGAAACAGCAGCAATGGTAAATATGTTATATATTTCTGAAGCACTTGAAGTATATTTACATGGTATGAGACAGAGATGTGCACAGATAACTACTTCAACATCTTCAGAGTTGTCTTAAATTTCTGAACCACCAAGCCTGCATGTATTGAAGATCCAGTGTAGTTGGCAATGGTACATATATATGATAGAGCTATTTAATCATTATTAACTGAATCTGAGCTACCCAAAAATTTAAATAAATTATTTCTGTATGGGTCTTTATACAAACTTAACAATACCATGTTAAAAAAAAAAAAGATAAATAGTAAAAGTTTTGTGCTTGTCTCATATAGATTAATCCTAACTGTTTCTTAAGTCCCCAAACTTAGACTTTGCTTTCAGGTGGAAAGCAAATTCCAATTTTTTATCTCTCTTCTCAACCCATTCAATTTTTATACTTAATCAGGTACTTTTTGCAAGCCTTGGAGATTGGTCTAAGGATGGACTTTTTGGATGTGCATGCAAACTTTTCAGCTAGGCTCTTGTTTAGTAGAGGAATGTTAAAAACTTGATAGGTTTGTGTTCCTGGGCTCACTGTCAGCAGAGATGCTCTTTGAACAACCCAAATTAAACTCAACGCGCTTGATAACTTGGCCTGTTGTGCCACATCTGTCAGGACAGTCATAATTGCATTTATCTTCATGTCAGGGGTAATGATGTTGGTTTTTTGGGGGTTTTTTTTTGTCATTAGTAGGTGTATCATACTGATGATAATACATATAGGAAAAATATTACAAAATCTAAAGCATGTTAATTTTTCATAGCTGGTAAGTTGTCTTAATCAATCTGCAGACAGATGAAGAAACAGGAGGACATGTTTTTACTACTGATTCAGTGTAGACTGTAGTTTCAGTTTTTCAGGGCAGGTCCATGCACTTAATTGACTTGTGTTCTGTGACATGTTATTCAGATTTGCAGTCTTGCTTCTGAAACAAAAAGGGAACATTTTAATGAAGATGTGCACATATACAGTAACCATTTTTCTGCATGAGAAATAGAAAAAGTGGGGTTTTGTGATGTTTATTCTGAAACTAGAATTAACATAGCTGGTTGTGATGTGAAAAATTTGTTTTCTTGATGTTTCTTCAAGCTTCTCATCCTAGTATTCATGTCTTCTAGTTGATATGACAAAACTGTCTGAGAGGACTGGCTCTCACCTAGATGGGATTGCATGGAAATAGCAGAGGAACAGGGATCTTGAACATCTCCTGGTGCCAGTTATTTTATCTTTAAGTGTTTGGGTAGGATTTTTTTTTCCCTTTACTTCCTCATGAATTACTGGCAGTGAAACACATTTATATATGCACATAAGGCTATAAGCAGTTTCCTCAATGTGCCTTTAGCCACACAAATGGGAACGTGACAGGACGCACCCTATTCTAGCATAAGCACGTTAGTCATGCAGATACAGTATAGTACAATGGCACAATATGTACTTCAGCTAGGCTAAGGCAGGCCTCTAGGTCACTTCAAATGAGACATTTCCCCTTCTAGTGTTGCTGTTTCTCTGTTTCCAAAATGATGAAATAAGGACATGACACCCACAATGATCTTTACAATCCCTTCCCTAAACCTATTGCTTTATTCTGGAGTCCATTAGAAGGCAAGGTTTCTGCTTCTGGGATTAG
The DNA here is from genome assembly GCF_000700745.2 of Antrostomus carolinensis. Classification (NCBI taxonomy): domain Eukaryota; kingdom Metazoa; phylum Chordata; class Aves; order Caprimulgiformes; family Caprimulgidae; genus Antrostomus; species Antrostomus carolinensis. The sequence continues at coordinate 47,593 of NW_010289427.1, forward strand.
GGACAACTATATACGTTAGTTCTGACTATGCTGAGTTGTTTTGGCACCTAATTTTTGTTTCGGTTTGGTTTTTTTTGAGATTCACAGCATAGGCTTTCTAAATCATACAGTTGGATCCCCCTTTTCCTATGTTGCCCTGTGTCTGAGATTTTCTTCATATATGCTGTGTTCTGGAATTTGCAATGTGGCTTGAGGCACAACCTCAGAAATAGCTTTCTTTGATCTGCATGAGGGTAACCTCATTGAAGGGAAGAGCTAGATGTGGGACATTATAAAGTGAATGGATTGTGAGGATTTAGTCACAGAGATTTTCATGCAGGAATTACTCAGGAAAGAGAAAGGGTTAGTTAGTTATGCCACTAGTGTATCATAAGTGTCTTCTGTGTTGACTCTGAATTAATGTTGTGGTGTTTTTATTATTTATGATGGAAGAATTTAAAGATATTTTCTATTTGACTAGTCATGCTTTTGGTGTAAGATCTTTTTGTAGCACTGGTGCAATCATTTCAGCAATAGCCCTGAACTGTAAGCTGAAAGTAACCACACACATTTAAATAAGATCAAGTTTCTCACGATGAAAAAAATGCATATTTAGAAGTAGAATTTTGATTTTTTTGAACTCTATGAATGACTTTATCTGCACTGAGGTAAAGGAAGGCATTCATCTGAGGAGTAAAGAAGAGTAGAGCATGCCAAAAGGCTGGTAAGAATGGGAAGTTGATTTGTTAAATCTGCAGAATCTACTTCAGGTATAACTTTTTAAAAATCAGCTTTAAAAAGCTAGTGTATTAATTAAAAGGACTTTATACACTTAGGAAAATACTAATATGGGTATTTAGATGTGTTAATACAATCACAGGGAAAATAATGTACATTGCACTTGATGAGGCAATATGATTATGTAGTTTCTGTGAAATGAAGTGTTATAACAGGGTTTTTTGCATAACATTATTTAGCAGGACCTGCAAAAGTGGTATCTTGCATGAAAATACTTACATCTTGAAATATTCATGTAGTAGAGTGCTCACTAAATGAGTAGACAGAAAGTCTCTTGGGAGGAAACAATCTTCATGGACATGGAAAAAGAAAAAGGTGAACAGAAGACAGATATATAGGCTCAAATGCTACCACTGAAATTTAACACCCATTTGAAATATGTGAATATACTGAAACCCTGAAGCTGGATCCAGCAAATAATTTAAACGGTAGTGCAGAATAGATAGACTTGAAATACCATCCAGAGCCCTCCAAAATCACCAAAAACTGAAGGATGCTGAACTGACAGACTGTAATGTTTGGCTGAAGAGGGTTTTTAACCTGTTTCTCCCTGGGATGTTAGTGCCTTCCTGGAGTCTCAGGATGATATATTTTTTCATTAGGAGACAAATCTCTGAATTTTGTCCTGCATGTTGGCTCCTCATCCCTTGCTTTTAAAGAATTGCAACTGCTGCTTACTTCTTTTCACAAGGTCACTTTCTGATAGGAATCTCCTGGTTTTTGAGGAATCTCCTCCTCTGTATGATGGGCTGGTGGTTTATCAGTCTTTGAAGCAGTATGAAGTCCTGGTTAATTTTATTCTCTGCCTGATGGTTCAAAGCCCCATCTGTCACCTCTTTAGCCACTTGGTTATGCAGGCTCTTTTGGAAGCTCTCCCTGATTCAGAAAGATGCAAAAAGAGGCAAAACAAGGCAAGCTTGTCTTTGTTGGGGTTAGGGTCACTTAACTGGGGAAGAACTGAGTCCTGATTTCTGTTTCTTTCTCTCAAAACCTATTAATATTTTTAATGCAAATATGTGAAATGGTACTGCTTCCTGCTAGAAAGTTTGGGTGAAAGGAGACCCTTGGTTTTAAGGGTTCTGTTATTAAATACTTAAAGTTTGCATATATTCTGTAGGGAGTTTAGTTCCTTAAAGCTTTGACTTTCACTAGACAGGTGGGAGGAAATCTAAATCCTTTTTCAAGATTCAGTCCCTAGTTCTTTGCACTGTGTTCAGTGCAGTAAATCTTTTCTGACATGTGCCTTGAGTTTCACTGACAGTGCATCTGAGGCAGTAATTGCTTGTAACTCTTTAGATGGTTAGATATCCTGTTTATCACTTATAATGGAAGATTAATAGAAAGACAAGAAATGTTGACAAAATAAAAGATTTTTTTTTTGCTAATAATTTTTTCTCTTGAGTCTCTTACAAATTCTGATCATGTTTGCAGAAATCAAGAGAAAGCTTTACCTAGACCATTATGAAATTCCATTGGTGTGGTGCAACATTTTGAAAATGTTTTTTTTTTCCTCTAGTCAGATAAAGGCAGCTGACTGTATAACATAATGGAAGGGCAGGAGTGACAGGGAAGAGGTATACAAATTGATTGCATTCGGTATGAAGAATTAATGTTCTTCATTCAAACTGTGTTTAAATGGAGAGGAAGACCAATTTGTCATTTAGATTATGATTTAACAGTGGAAAGAATGGAAATCAGATTAAAAAAAAAAAAAAAAAAAGATAGCCTGCAAAATGAAAGCAAGATGAACATGGCATGTTGTTGCCTATTGCAGGGTGAACTTACTTAGTGAATTTAACTTCTTTTTTCCCAAGTGATAAATCATGCAGGAGCAGAGTTTGATTTTTTTGTTTGTTTGTTTCTGTTTATGAATGAGTTAATTATTTGCCATGAGCTGTTTGTAAAGTTGTTTGCTTTCATTTTAGGTTCTAACTAAAAGAACTATAAGCACTTTATAAATTGGCAGAAAAATTACCTTTTTTTGGATAGGAGAACAGTTTTCTTAAGGTTATCAGATGGCAACAACAGCAATTTTGTGAATCCTTTTGCAAACCTGTGGAATTGGTTCCTTTTGGTCTAATTAAGACAACCTAGGAACTCAGGGTATTTCATGCTAGCAGCTAATAATCCTCACAGCCAAAAATCAAAGCCAGGGATTCAATTGTTCAAACATTTTCCAACCATGCTGTTTCTCCCTGACTAAGCTCCCTTTAGTAATAGTGAGATAAAGCAATGAGATATGAGATGTACCCGCTGAACAGGGTAAGAACTTATCTTTGCATAAGCATTATGACTCCAGGTATGCTTTCCAGTGAAGGTCAAGATTTTAGCTGCCTTTTCAATCATTTCTCATAATAAATAATATTTGTGGAATAAGCATTATCTTCCTTGAGGATATTTATATGGAGAAGATATTTCCCCCTTTTATTAGGAATATTTCTTAGAAGTTCAAAAGCCTTTCTGTTCTACTGGTAGACTTCCATCTGCGAGAAAATGACGGTATGGGTACCGGCCATCTGCATTAGTTTATTATCATGCTCTAGTTCAGCCACAAGGTAGTAGCTCCTCCTAATTTTGTAGGCAAAGGGGTCTCCACTAGTGCTTTAGTTCAGATACAAAGCCTGCTTTTGAAGTGCATTTAATCACCTTTATTTTTACTATGATCTAGACCACTCTGAGGATCAGCCTCAGGGTTCTCCAATTATATTCCCTTTGGGTGAAAGTAAACTGCAAGATGTGTATTCCTGGCCCAACCTCAAATCAGTATCAAATCAAAGTAACCCCCACCAAGATGTCCCTGGTATAGGTATCAGGTTTTTAGCACTAGGTGTTTTTTTCAACAGATTTGCTATGCTTTTACTGCAATGCTTGTTAACACATACGTAGCTGTATAGCACCCAGGAATATTAGAGAACAATATAGTTTTTAGATAATTATGTAATTTAGAGCTGATTTATTTATTGTCACACATCATTATCAGTATGGTCATTCCCCCATGTACACGTCTGGTTTTGAAAGCCTCAGAGGCATTCCCTTAGGTTATACATTTGTTAACAAGGGTGAAATTTGACCTGGTATATTTTTAAGGAAGTCTATAAAAGGTATCTGTGCTATGTTACTGTAGCAAAACCCTTTGTCTATATGTAATGGCCAAAAATTCTTGAAAATTTTATTGGGTACTGAGATGTAGTGCCAGTCTCGAATATGTGATCCACTGGAAGAGTTTTGGTTGTGCAGAATTACTGCAAACTCTTTTCCACCAGCACTGTTCCTAATAACAAGGCTTTTATCTAGCTCGGAGCACAAGCAGGGACATGATAATTAATTCTTATCCTTAATCACCTTCCTTTGACAATAGCAATCTATGGAAATTACCTGGACAGATACTGTCATAGAGGAGTGCTTGCCAACTGGGTAAGGATGGAGCACTAACTTTCACAGTGCACACAAGACTCCTGCAGAATAAATGCATTTTATACTTCACTACTGTGGCATAGAAATTGGCCTATTTTCTTAATTACCAAAGAGTAAAGTGGATTAGTGAAAGACAGGTTAGGATAACTGCTGTTTTTCCAATGATAGTTGAAATTAGCAGCTATTCTCTTTAATGAGAGTAAAACTGTTACCTTGCATGTGAAGGAAAAGCTACAAACCTGCTGGAACCTATCTGTATCTCTTGCAATAAGCAGCTCAGGTGGTGACTATCCATCTAGATTGTAATTTTGGTTGCTATGATTTTGATGGACTGTCAGGAAAACTGAAAATTTTCTATGTGAACTCCTTGCTGAGTTTAGTTGGCCTTTTAAACTGAGATTATGTAGGAAGTGTTTGCCCGTATAGAAAAAAAAAAAAATCTTAATTTGATGAGAAGTGAAGGACAGTCATTTAGGGTAGCTCTTGCTGTTTTTCTGAAAATCACCCTAAATCCAATTAGCATATGAATGTCTACAAACTGTAGCCATCTTGTTTCATACTTCCTTTCCTGCCTTCTAAATTTTGCAAAGAACAGGACTAGAAGAAACAAGGTAAAACAGTTCATAGTCATGGAATTAAAGACACGGCAACAATACCAAATTTCTAAGATGCCTCACTTCTGAGTGCTTAGTTTAGCAGAATCTCTTGATTTCAATCCAATAGGAAATTTCGCTCATTCATATATATATATATTTAT
>NW_010289428.1:0-844 GCF_000700745.2 Antrostomus carolinensis
ATGCCTGTTCAGTTCATTTAGTCCATGACTTCGGTTCCACGTATTGTCATGGTTATTCAGGACAGAGAAAGTAGTGTGTGGTATTGGATTGCTGAGCACCTAAACTAGATCAGGTTGGATCATCATTGCACTTGTCCAGTTCCAGACAAGATTCCTCCTCCATTTTTTGGTCTGGCTCCTGCTGTGGTCCTTTCACTGTACAACTATGACATCATTCAGCTCTGATGTCACACCACTATGGCATACTGCCACACAAACTATGGGTTATTTTCTGACTAGATTTTATCTCCTTGCAGTGCTGGGGTCATGAGGAGACAAAGACCAGTGTCTCCCTGTGACTCTTTCTCCATTTCCTTCCATTATTTGAAGATGAGTCACTCCTTAATTAACAATCTTCATGACTCAAATTCACCTGTTCTCCACAGATGTCTACACTGCAGCTATTTCTGTTGGATGATGCTTTTCTAGGCAGTGTCTAGTCCTTAAAAAGAGAGGCACACAATATCTAAACACTTTCCAAAAATCATCTTTGGTAGGTAAATTAACCTGAGTTAAACCTGACATATTAGGACAAAATTCAGCTGTGTATGGACTGAAAAAGCACTGATGATTGCCTTTCATTTTTTTTTTTTCATCACTTTTTCAGGCTTTGGGAAGACAGGAAATTTTTCAGGCTCTGGGAAATTTGTAAAGACGAAATTCTTTTGTGCTGGTGAGTGGTAGCCTGTAGCCTTGCATGGGGTTGTTGAGACTGAAGTCCAGGACCTGACACTTGACCTTGTTAAACCTCATATAATTGACCTTGGTCCTTTGGACCCCTCTGCAGAGCCTTCCTACCCTCCAG
>NW_010289429.1:0-9407 GCF_000700745.2 Antrostomus carolinensis
ATATATATATAAACTAAAAGAGGAAAACAGAGGCTTAGATATCAGCTAAGATACAGCTTGCAGAATCTTAGTTTAGATTAAGGTACCTAAACACTTCTGAAGTACTCTGATCTTGCTTTGTATAGGTTACATCAACAATTCTTCAGAGTAAAAGAAGACAGTAGTTACTGAAACATACCATTTATTAACCACAACAGGGTTGCAGGTTACCATCATGTAGAATTGCATACTTAAGTCTGCATATGAACGAAAAGTGGAATGCATGTGCCTGTGCACGCACCCCTCTCAGACGTGCACTCACGCTTCCCATCTGCCTCAGAACACAGTCACTCGCCAGAGATGGTACTTACAGGTTTTGTAGTCCATTTGGGGTTGGGTAACCAAAATTACTATCCACTTCTGAAAAATAGATGTCTTTATGAGTTACCAGGTATCATGAACAACATGTTTACCTTTGTAAAAATAGCCAGGGGCATACCGTACTGGTCCTCTTCCAACCCAGATATCAGTCCTGGAACAAGAACCGTGTGTCCTGTATTTGCTTGGGGCTGCACAGTGATTGGAAGGCTTTCTGAGCTCATGCCTTCACTCGGAAGGTTTTCAGCCTGTTCTGATGCTGTGTTATCACGTTCTTCTTTCAAATTAGACTCCTCCAAAATGTTCGGATCTAAGGTCTCCCAGTCACTTTCAGAGGACGCTGGAGAAGCGCGGGAAGGAACTTTCAAGTGTTGTATGGTACCGTTGGAGGACTGAGCTCCGTTGCAAGTCTTGTCTGACTGGGAGAAAGGCACGTTTGCTTTTTGACCTTCCAGTGAATGGTTTCCTGCCATCTTCCTGCCTCCCTTTCCCATTCCTACGTTTGTATTTGAAGTATCAGCAGCAGACACAGAAAGAGAGTCACCTAACCGTGGTGTATTTTCCTGCAAGCCAGCATCCTCCGATATGCTCTTTCTTGGTCTGTACTGTGAGCAGTCAGTAAGACCATGTTCAATCATACCTGGAAAATGACAGCATAGACGAGTATCAGCATCTCAATAGAAATTTAGGTGACTTTTGTTAAAGAAAATGAACAAAGTGCTCTTGTGTGCATAGTGGAAATCAGGTATTTTAAAACACTACTTTGGGAAGGGAATGTGTTAAAACAAACAAACAAACAAAACTCCCCCAAAAAACCCGCACAACAAAAAAACCCCACAAAACACAAACCCCACACTTTGTCTCCTAAAAAGCTGCCCCCAATTTTTTGCTTTGAGAAGACTGGTTAGAAGCTAAGAATTAGCAAGGTTAGGGGTTCTGGCTTTTTGTTTGTTTGTTTGTATTTTTTTTTAATTTTTTTTTTTTTTTTTTTTTAAGAGCCCATGTAGAAGGAAGAGGTTTTTGGGGGGTTTTTTTTTTTTTTTTTTTTTTTTTTTTTTTAAGAAACTTGACAGGAATGCATGAATTGATTCAGAGTCCCATCTACGTTACCCATCAGTGGCTCTGATTATGCACAAGAAATAACCCTTAGAGTGCAAGCAATAAGTATCAGGAGATGTGTACATAGTACATGGACATGCAAACAAGTCACCCATTTTCCAGGCAACATATCAACAAAAATCTATTGTCACACAAGTTGTTTTCCAAATGGAATAGCACAGCCAGATGCAGTTATTACCAGAAAGCACATAAAAAGCAGTCCAAACTTCTCTTCTTACCAGGGAAGAGTGACAGGACAGTCATCAGAGCTCCCACCAATCTATTTACTGGAGAAATATAAAACAGCACCTGGTGGCAGAAGGGAGGTGGGTGGGGGGAAGAGAGCATGCAAGAGAGGAAAGGGGAAATAGGGAGAAGAGAATGAGAAAAATAAAATTAAACTTCAGCATGATAGACAGAACACGTGTAAACAATTCAGGGCATTGCTTTTTGTGTTATTTTAGAAAGTCTGCTTAACAACAAAAGCTCTTACAACAGTTTGAAGTAAGTATTTAAATGTCTCTTGTAGCCTTACATAATAGATAGCCTTAAGGCCCCACCTGGAATACTGCGTCCAGTTCTGGAGCCCCCAACATAAGAAAGACATGGACCAGCTAGAACAAGTCCAGAGAAGGGCCACCAGGATGATCCGAGGGCTGGAGCACCTCTCCTATGGGGACAGGCTGAAAGAGTTGGGGCTGTTCAGCCTGGAGAAGAGAAGGCTCTGGGGAGATCTTATAGTGGCCTCCCAGTACCTGAAGGGGCTACAAGAAAGCTGGGGAGGGACTTTTCATAAGGGCAATCAATGACAAAACAAGGGGAAATGGGTTTAAGCTGAAAGAGGGGAGGTTTAGATTAGATATTAGGAAGAAGTTCTTCACTGTGAGGGTGGTGAAACACTGGAACAGGTTGCCCAAGGAAGCTGTGGCTGCTCCTCCCTGGAAGTGTTCAAGGCCAGGTTGGATGAGGCTTTGAGCAACCTGGTCTAGTGGAAGGTGTCCCTGCTGATGGCAGTGGGGTTGGAACTGGATGAGCTTTAACGTCACTTCCAATCCAAACCATTCTATGATTCTATGATTCTATAATATTTGTAATATATATTTATATATACACACACACACGCGTAATATATACTTGTCAATCATTCAGATTTTTCTGTCAGTCAGATTCTCTTCCCAAATTGAGCCAATTCCTGAATGACTGATAGAAAAAGTTGTTCCTGGCATGCCACATGAATTCTTGTTCATTTGTAGTACATTAAAATATCTGTTATAAATCAAAGAGGCCAAATAATCTCCATTCCAAAAATCTGACAAAAACCTATGCAAAAGCACCTCTTCTAAGCAAATGTATGAAGATATGCAGATAAATGAAAAACAGGATAAATGCAGCATATATTTATTACAGGTATCTTCCTATGATTAAAAAAACCCAATTTTTTGGAGAGAGAAGACAGGACTGATACTAACTTTGGTCAAGCACTGAAGGGATAACATGGGGAAACAGAATCACCTTAATTAAATCAGAGAGAGTGGGATTAGTAAATTAGGAATTCAAAAAGGGGGGTGGTCAAAGGCTAGCAATGAAAGAAGAAACACAAGGAAGCCTGGATATTACTACTGGAGTTCCTTCAAGACAGGCCTTCAAGGGGGAGGAAAGAAAAAAACCAACAACACAAAAAACCACAAAGTAACCCAAAACAAAACAAAACAAAACACAAAAGTCAACTTGTTTAACAATGCCATTTGCACATTCTCAAGCAGCAGGATACTACTGAAAAATACATGAGCATTACAAGGAATCAGCAATGCAAAGGAATATGGAATGATCTAACCTGATGACTTTGGAGGCCAGTTTAATAGGTATATGATGAAATTAAAAGTGCAAGTTTGAGGACTTAATAAAAGACTTCTGCTGTGAGCTAGGAAGACACTTTAGAAGCGACTGATGAATAACTCACGTTCTACTAGTATTTGCAAGTCTACAAGCTAGTGAATTGAGGGAACCAGGAGAAAGACATATGCAGTTCTAGTACTTACTGAATGATATTTAATGGTACCTCAGCTAGAAATAAATAGACTATGTATGCTATCTTGCACAACTTTTCTTTTTCCTGTACTCAAGAGAGGTGAATTCAAATTGCAACAGCCACAGAAAAAGCATGATGAGAAGAACAAGCAGCTCATCTGAGGAGAGAATTTTGGCTGACTAATGAGAATAAAAAAGTAACTTCTTTTAAGATGCTGCTCTATAATCACACTCACAGAATCACAGAATGTCAGGGATTGGAAGGGACCTCAAAAGATCATCTAGTCCAACCCCCCTGCCGGAGCAGGAACATAATGCATGTATGAAAGATGTATGACACGATAGCAATGAACTACAACTATGATATCCCTAAAAGTTTAGATTCTCAGATACCATGTACTCCCAGCCAAACTTATGTTTAAGCCCACAGAAATAATTAAGTCTATAAAGAAGAACCTTGTTTTCAAGAAATCTATTTCAGTCTAGTTTTTTGTTTGGGTATACTTAAGCCGAGTGCTTTTCTATATTTGTTCCATCAAGTCCCTCTGCCATCTTTCCATCTGTATGGGTTGCACATTTCCTTACCCCTCCCACCCCTGTTACATGGCCTACAACATTTACATCAGCAAACTGGGTGGTCCTGGCAGCAGAAAGTCAAATGATCACCATATGGAAGTAGTCTTCCAGCCTAACAACAGCTGAGAGGTGAAAAAAAAAATTCCTTTAGCCTGTGGAAAGGCAGCAACAAAATTGCTGAGGATTAAAGGAAATCAGTCTATGGCATTAAAGGCATTTTTCAGCTCAAGGAAAATTGGCATTACTAGTGGCTTCTTGCACATTATATTTAAGGTCTTTGAACATACAGATTCCCACAGTTATTCTGGATCCTTAACATCTCTCAGAAAATCAAAACTCTTCCTTTTGAAATTGCAAGTGTTGTTTTCCCTACGCTCAAACAGGAAGGCCAAAACCAAAGCAGCCTGCAGGTTTATTCAATAAGCATCCAGTTATTTTCAAAACAATTTAATATGTTTGAGTCACATGAACATGCTTGGGAAATCCTCCCTCTCCTGTGATTTATGTCTTGTGGTTTGAGCAGCTCCAGAAAGGGATTGTAGCTCAGTATTTTGTTTATATACGTCCAAATGCTGAACTGACCCGATGAAATGCTATCACACAAGTTTTTAAACAGATCTGTACAGATACTTTACAAAATCTTAACTGGAAAATATTTTTCCACTTATGGTTTAAAAAAAATAAAAATAAAAATCACTGTAGCCTTTCAGAATGTATTAAGTTATTTTTGGGGAAAAGGTTGCATATCAAGTCTTGTTTACATACTTTTCTACATGTATACTCCTATGTCATAATATTATTTTCTCAAGTACACCTTTTGCATAGCCTTTAATATAGCATTCTTTAGCATATGGCTCTTTAATGACTTGAGATACTTTTATTTTACTTTAATCTGGTTTTCACTAGTATATTCTACAAAACTTCCTATGAAAAAAATCTAACAATTGCATTTCTATTTCAATTACCTGCCTCAGCCTACGAAACCTTACCTTTTTCTCTAGAAGAATCAATTTAAAAAGGATCAAGACCTGAAAAAAGATAAAAAGGAAAAACACAGTGAGTGAACCAGTGCCATTTATCAAGAATACTGTGCAAGTATAATCTCTTATTCAAGGCTGCATGTTAATCACTGTATAACTGTCAAAAGATCAAATACATTTGACTAGTGAAAACCAGTGTTCCAATACCCTTTCTCTGCCTGAGCACTCATTTTAAAATAGCATTTAAGACGTAGAAAGAAAACCTGCACAAACAAGAATTGTGTAATTTGAACCATACAAAGCTTATCAGACAGAACACCTTGTGTAATTCCAGAATTTTAAAAAACAGTAAACTGCATAAACACAAAAGAGCTCCTCCACAGAAATACAGAAAAGAATTCAAAGTACCAAGAAGAGCACGCACCTCACCTAATTTTAGGCATCTACAGATGAGGCATCTAGAGATCAGAAGTGGCTTTCCATACTCTCTACACTCAAAGAAAAACACAGACACTTCTGGGCCATGACTGACAGACATCTAAGTTAAACAAAAATGAGTTCTATCCCAAAAATCTACTGAGCAGGCACAAATATACCATGAAATCCAGATTCTCAAATTTGCTTCCTTGGTGCCTCCCAGTTAATAAAAGATTCTAAATACAGTTTGTACCTTAGCTCAATTTCAATAGTCGTTAGCAAAAAGAAGGGGAGGTGCAAATCCCCTCAGCTGCAAAAATTACAAGATTGAGGGAAAAATGCTTCAAGTTGTGTTTGCACAGACTTCAGCACACAGCCAAAACTTCTCAGTCTGGAACTTACTTTCAGAGAAGGGGAAGGGAAATCAGGAGGCTGTAACCAGAAGTACTTAGGGAACAGTCTTCTTACTCCTACCTCAGGTATGTCTAGGCACAGTCTTCTTACTCTTACCTCAGGTATGTCTAGGCACATCTATTTTTCAGTTGCTCACAAAGCATTTTACTCCACAAAGTAAGTGCTGTACTTTATATACCTAGCAGAGAACACCTACCTTGTGTCTGAAGTGAAGAACAAGATCCCGAGGAGAGAGACCTGAGATACCAAAAAGAGAGCAATTATTACAGTTTAACAGCTAGTAGATATACTAACTTACTTCTTGTCACCATTTTTCAGGGAGAGGGGGTCACCGATTATGCATTCTATGTGAACCTGGTTATTTCGACAGCAGAACTCAAATTCTGTCTTTCGAGCAGGAGAAAGAGTTAAATCTACAATGGAGACAGTAATAATGTGAATAGTCACACTCTTGAGTTACTCCTGTTGGCTGTCACATAGCATTATGGCAACACTGAAGTAAATACTACACTGTGTATTCAGAAAGCATGGGGAAGAGTCAGATGAGATGTGAGATATCCCAAATAACAGGCAGATGAAAGCTCGAGCACCTCACACCATCACATAGTTCCATCTGAAAATTAAGATGTTACTGTTGCCCAAGAGCAGCCAAGCAGTTGCTTGTCAGACTGTTAGGTCAAGAAATTACACGGCTTTCAACCTACAGCTAATTTCTATTATGAAAGCAACATTACATTTATTTGGCATTTATTTAAATTCATTAACAAAGAAATGCATAACAGAATATTGTGTAGGCACAGACCTCTGGTGTGCTTAATCTGTTAATGCACATAAAAAAATTAGCTTAGGAAGGGAATGTGTTGATTAGTGTAACATTATCTCTGCTGCTTGTACAAAAAAAAAGTCACTTACCAAGATAAACTTGTGACCCTTCTAGTAAAGTACTGCCCAAGGAACTATTCATATGATCATAAAGTTCCTGTAAAAGTTAGAACAAAGGCAAAAAAACCAGAAGCCGTTAATGGCACGTGGTCACACAAAACCCAGAATAAATAAAACTCACTTATTCAAGGATTTCAACATCTTATTCCAGAAAGAAAGTAAAATTTTATTAATGTAGTCAATGGAGATACAGGCTGACAATCACACTCATTTTTGCATTTCATTACAAACCAGGAAGTTGACCCTCTGTCAGATCAGGGCAGTTCACTTAGTTCATGTGAAGTTATTAAAAGAGCTGAATAACTGAATGACCTATGCAAATGGAGTATTTGAGCACTAACTGAAAATACTCAAGTCCAGAGCCATACACTGAAAGCTTTGCTCCGAGCAGCTATAAATTCAAAGTTACCTTTAGAATTGAAATCTGTGAGAAGTCTTTCTCTTCAAAATAGGCGTGTGTAATGAGCTGCAGCTTTGCCTGTAGTAACCCATATAAAGGCTTGGAAGAAAAACAAACACAAAAACAAGTGAAGAAAACGTATTGAGTAAATTATTTTGAACTTTAATCATGTCCTATTCTTATCTTGCAGTATAGACAAATTATTACACACAGAGTTCATGGAGGGGCACTCCTTAGTTGCTATCTCGCAGCATCTTTCTCCTGTGTTTATTTTAAATGATGATAATTCTATTTTCCTTCCATTTGCACATACCATACAATCACTGAACATCTGCCTGGAAAAGTACTTTCCTGATTTGACACTGATCATGCAGCTCCAGTAACGTTTCTTTCTTCAGCTTTAAGGACAGAATTTTATGTTCCCTGCCTGATGATCAGTAGCTTTTGCTAAATATGTAGAAACACAAGATGTTTCTTCAACATAAGAGTGTGCTGTACACACGATTATCTTAAAACCTCATTCACAGTCGTCAATAGCCACTCTCTCCAGTTATTATAATGGCCAAACCTCTCAATCCTACTACATGAAATAAAGTTAGCAGCACTTAAGAATAATCAAAAGTGCAAACAGATATCACGGACTCTGCCATCAGGCAGACACTTTTACAACTACTCTTCCATGGAGACAGCAATTCAAGGCCGCTCGCTCAAATGCCGTAGCCTTCTGGTTCAATTTCACTTCAGTATTTTGTTACTTTCTGCAACAATTTAAAGAGAGATGTGTCCTGGTTTTGCTAGGGTAGAGTTAATTTTCCTTTTAGTAATTAGAATAGCAGTATTTTACTTTCAGTGTTTCAGTTCAGACTTATCATGAGAAGAATGTTGATAAAATACCAATGTTTTTAGTTACTGCAGCTCAAGGCCACAGTTTGTCTGTTTCACAGCTGCACTAGGACTGGGAGGGGGAAGTGCAGTGAGGAGCAAAACCCAAAACTGGCATCTGGTTGTGCCAATGAAATATTCCATATCATATCACGTCATGCCAGTATATTAACCAGGGTTGACCGGAAGACAGGGCACTTCTCTCGGGGATTGCTCGGGCTCACTCTTCCGGGGTTTCGGTTCGGGACCGTCTCGGCTGCGGGATCGTTAGCTGGCACAGGCTGGGCATCGGTCAGTGGGCGGTGAGCACTGTGTATCACTCATTTGTATAGTCTGTTATTACTGTTGTTATCATTCTCATTTTTCTTTTAATTAGTAAATAGTTTTTATCTCAACCCGTGAGTCCTTGCCCTTCTTTCCAAATTCTCTCCCCTGCTCCCTGGGTGAGGGGGGCGGGAGGGTGATAGAGCAGGCTGTGTTTGGCTGCAAGCAAAAGGGTGAATCCACCCAAACCACCACAAGATGTTTGGAGCCAAAAGTTCCAAATAAGAATATGTAAAACAAATCAATTTTAATACGCTATTTGAAAGTGTTTGGGGAATTAAAACATTCTTACCAGCTGACTGAGAACACAGACACTTTTCTGTACTGTTTCTCGGGTGATGTCGGCTTGCCGTACTTTTAGTGCCTATGAAATAGAAGTATTACAGTGTCTTTACCCACACAGAATTTCAAAAAGAACTCTTTTACGGGTCTAGTTGCCACATACCACCCTCTATTTAAACAAAATCCTACAACTGAATGCCTTCAATGGTGGGATATTCAAGCCCTTACCTAGTAAAAATGGTTCTAACACTTATAGGTCAGAGTTATGTTCTCATCTCACCGTGCACAGCAAAGACCCAAAAAAACCTGTGGCAATAGGCAGGGGACTGTTTAAAAGACATAAGTAGGAGAAAAAAGCAATAGCCCTGGAAAAGGCAACAACATTTTAACTCAGGGTAACGTAACAGAAGAGAAGCCACAGTGCATCACTCATTTTCCTATAAGGTTATCTGGGACTATGGATGAGGTTGAAGTCTTTGCCTAGAAATTGTTTGCTTTATACTTGAGGATTTTCTTTGAGCCACCCATAAAATAAAGGAGGTATCATTTTGCAAAATCAATTACACTTTCAGCCAGACCAAGTGGTTCCAGCACTTAAGAGCAGAGCTGGAAAGGGCGAGAGCAGAAATACAGCCAAGTGATTCATTTAATTGTACAAAACAGCAAGCGTGCAGACTGCAGCCCACACATCAGAAAGGACAGATGGA
>NW_010289429.1:9436-19049 GCF_000700745.2 Antrostomus carolinensis
TTGTTTTATATTCGACTTGTTCCAAAGAGTTCATTTTAAACATCTATTTATCTTCTTAATTGGTTACTAAACAGCATAAACTGGAATCAAGAGCACAATAAAGCCAAGTTATTGCATAGTTAAATAGAGTAAGACTCTAAATCACAGAATGCAGCGAAGACTGGCTGCAAAGATAACGAGTGAACTAAAATCAACACGGGTTTAGTTCAAAAGAAGCAGAATTTAAATCTACATGGGTAAAATTTCTCCTATAGCATAAACAGGAACTTGAAATATAATCAAGGTATGGTTAACACTAAAACAGAGTACATCATTTACATCTTCTGAATACAAGACTCATTTAAAACTCAAACCCACATGGCATTCCAAATTCTTGTCGTTTTCATGGAAATGGGTGTAATTGTAAAATAAATTTGTAATAACTTCTCAGCTGTAAGTGCACAGCTCATACTACTGTCACTACTTTTGAAAGTATGGGCACATTCTAGTAGATCAAGTACATAATTTCCACAGTGTGATCAGGTGCACACTGTAGCTGTCATCATTTTTTCAGTTTCACTGCTAAAAGTTCAGTATCAGTAATCAGCAAAAATGAATGGGAAGATTCCAGTCTACTCTGCAAGTGTAGTGAAGAGAAACATCCCTGCACTGGCACGGTCAGATCCCAGGAAATACTCCAAAATTCTTAATGGTCACACACTGGAAAAATTTCAACTTTTTCACCCAAGGGGCGAAAAAGTTGAAATTTCACATTGTGGAAAGGTGACTTGGCCGCCTGACAGACTGTCAGCTTCATCTTGCTACTTGGTGCTGATGCCTGGATTAGCTCTCAAGAACCAAAACATGTTTTTTTTCAATTGCCTTGAACATTTTAAAAGATCACAATATGCCTGCTGCCATAAGCCAATGAAACAGTTTTCAAGTTCTGCATACATTTTCATAGATTTTTAATGTAAGCTGACCATGCAGCTTGACTGTTGGTGTAATTCAAATCACTGAATTTTAGGGTTATTAATGCATCCAGCCTGTTATCTCATTAATATAATTCACAACTTGGAAAGTTACCTTCGCTTCAATCTGCCTATAGCAAGAGACACCATAAACTGTGGTTCGATCCCCACATCTCGGTGGCAAGTGGAAAAACACAGTATCTATGAAAACAAAAAAAGATTGTTTCGTTAGTCACTAACAAGAGTTCAGTATTTTTATCTTTAGCATCATAAAAATAAAAGCATTTATAAAAGGCTTACTGCTGAAAATACTGCCACATTTGTTTTCTGAGATTTAAAAAACAAAACAAAAAAACAAAGAAAGAAAAAATCTATAAAGCTATGCCTGCACCCAAATTAGTTTCCAAACCACAAGATGTTTTGTGGGAGAATCTCCAGCTGTGCTAATATGAATATTCTGACAACAGCCTCATGTTTAGCCTGACCAGACTCCAACAAGCCCACTGACAGGTTCTCAGAAGCAGCTATTGACAGCAGAGAAGCACCAACTGAAATCTACAGGCATGCTGCTTTTCCAACTCAGTGTGAAGGAGCAAAGACAAGGCACTACGAGGCAAGGTGTAAAGTTGGAGTGTGATGTCATTAAAAAGGTAAATGCAATTAAGAGAGAGGGAAAAAAAAACCCAACAAGGAGGACATATACAGTGTAAAGATGAGAGTATCTGCTGCCACTGCTAAGGTAGATATTCACACACCAGCCCACTACTCTGCTAAGAAAAAGGATTTCTGAATCCTAGTCTCACACAAAATAATTACTGTCACTGTGCAAGTGTGACATGAAAGAAAAAAAAATAAATCTGTAAAATGTGACATGAGAAAGGCTGTTACTGCTTGAGATATATACACACATATGCACTTGCTACTACTGCAAAAAAAGTTACTAAATTCTCAATAAAGCAGAGGATATTGTGACTGTTTGCCTTTCAAAACACGAGTGAAATTTGTTTTGAAACCAACTAGTAATGTTTTGTTTGCTTCATAGCAACAAAATGAACAGAAGAGACAATCTCAGATGCATTAAGTCCAACCGAAAGAGGGACTGTTTATAACAAAACTTACTTCCTTGAACATGTTTGTTTATATTCTGGAGATCACCTAGAGTTTTAGAAAGCCTCTAAGACTATTTCCTGTACCAAGTCATCCTCTTTGCAAAAATGCAACTATGAATGGGAATTAGTTAAAAACTCAAAAAACAGATTATCTAATAAAGCTACAATAAATGTAACATAACTATTATCTGAAACATATTTGCCTGTTTCAAGTTCATGTGTATTCTTGCCTATAAAACACAAGGATATATATCAGTTTTGTTGCCAAGTCTGTTTGTTTTTTTTTTTTTCTCTGACCAAAACACACATTGATAATCTTTTAGTGCAGCAATAAAAATGCTCCAAGTTGAGCATTAACTGGGATGTTACTGAGCCAAGAGAGAAAAGTTAAGAGCAGCTGCCTATGAATTTCCTAGTCTTCAATGTAGCCCTCTTCTCATTATGTATTTAACACAGAAATTGAACAAAAATCATGACCCAGAGCAGCGTCAGAGAGCCTCTGATGACTGCTAGGAAGGGGATTATTTTGATATGACTTCCTTTGCTTATAAGTGAGGTCTCTGGAAGCTGGAGAATTAGGAAGGTAAGTACATCAAGTTGAAAAAAGTAATCTTATTACAAGTAGTATTAAAGGGTTTCTGCGACTTTGCTGTTTTCAGTGACTTCTCTTTCACTGCTTTGCAGAAAAAAAAGATGAAACAACTGAACACGCATATAAATGTCACGGCAATGAACTGAACTGCTGTCAAATAAACAAGAAATAAACGCAATACTAAACAAATAATGTAACTGCAGTGAACTTGCTGGTAAGTACATGGCAAAAGAATCATTCTATCTTCATTCTGCTGACAAAAGACACTAAAGCTCCTGTTCCTGCCCTTCACACTTGCTGGTTTTCAAAATATGTCATTCTGCAGACAATGAATGACTTGTAGGTCATTCTAAGAATCTCTAAATTAGTTGAGGAGGGAAAAAAAAAAGTCATAATGACTACATACCTTACATAGCTGAATTTTAGAGTTTCATTTTTCCCTTACCTCAAAGCTGGATTAGGTTTTACTCAAAAGTTTATTCCCTCTTCAAAGAACTTCTGAGAAAGCTGATAGCCTTGTTCTGCGCTAAGACTACTCCCAAGACATGTAACCCTTAAGCTTTTATTGACATCTGATTTCTTGAGGTAGGAGTTGCACCTTTCCGATCTACCTTCACTTTAAACTCCAAAGTAACATATCATTGACAATGTACTTTACAGCTTAAACAAAAAGTACAGGACGTCTAAGAGCAAAAAGAATCATTGCTCAACTGTTCAGACATCAGGATTTTGATTTTGGTTGTAGTAGAAATAGTACCTACAACTTCCTCTCTCGTTCCTTACCTTCCTGATAGTTGTGAGCGCCATCTGGTAAGGCGAGAAATGGCAAATATTTCCATTCCTCTGGTAAACTGTGGCTGTCATGTCCTTCTCCAGGCTTTAGGGGAGGATAGGAAAATTCAACCTAAAACAAACAAACAGAAAACATAAGGGAGGCAAAAAAAGAACACATTGCTGTCACCAAACAAGCAAGCCTCTGTGATTCAGCCCAGCACCTCTCCTTTAGCAATGGGACAAATCAAAGGTTTTCCTTCCTACTACCAACCCTTGTCTCTTCCTCCAAAGCACCCACAGACTGACTCATGTGTGGTCTAACTGACAGAGCCTGGGCAGCTCTGGCTTCTCCAGGTGCTTCCATCCAGCCTAGTATCTTTTCCTCAAGAGAAATACGACTCAGATCTTCAAGCAGAAAACATCACACAGCAGCTGAACACCTTCTCCCCTGCACGCACACAGAGCAGCCAGCAGCACACTGCTGCACCTGCAATGTCAGCAGGGCTTATTGCTGGGCACACACATCCTGAAATCAGATTTGGCTTCTCAGCCCCCCAGGGGCTCGTGCCCAGGTAACACTCTAGCATGTGCAAGCCTCTATTTTACCCTGCCAGATAGTGAATAATCTCAGAAACTGTACTAACAGCAAAATACTGCTTTTAAATATATTTATAACCTTGACTGCAATGAGTTCTACACATTGGACTAAATTACTTCCTTTTCCCAAGAAATCCTGCTTTTCAATTTCACCTTTCAATTACACCTTTCATTTATTTGTCATTTACCTCTTTCTCCTAGAAATAGGGACCCTTGTACTCCTCACACTGCACTACAAGTGTACCACAGATCCTCACAACCAGCGTCTTCACAGTACCATCCTTTCATCTTCTTTTCCTACTGGGTTTCCAGTCACTTTTCTCAATTCTTCTTTCCAGATATGCATTTCTTAAATTACTAAACAAAATCTGAACACAAATTTATCCATAAAATCAACTGTTTAAAGATACTGCAACTTCTCTTGAAGGATGTTTAGCTATAAACTAGTGAGCTGTAAAATGCATAAATGGAAATTTTCCATGTATCCATGGAAAATAAAAATGCATGACAAAGCAAGCATACAGAAAATCTTAACATCTGATGGATGATAAAATAAGAACACCTTAAAGGATGAGAGTACTGAAGAAAAAATGGGAAATAAATCAATAAAAATTAAATTCTTCACCCTTAACACATGGTGTCACTCTTTCTACAACTGTTGCCAACTTGGAAAAAAGCACAAAGGACAAGAAAACGCCACAAGAAATCAGTCTTGTTACTTGCTGTATCTATTTCAAGTTTCTTATTCCTCACATCAGAAAAGAGACCTTGAAAATATGCACAAAAAAAATAAAGATGTGGTGAATGACCAGAGTCCTGAGCTAAAGGTGAGTAACCCACAATGGATAATTAAGCAAGGGGGTGGGGGAAAAAAAACCAAGCAATAGAAAAAATATTAATTTTTCCAGGGGGAGGAGGGCATCTAGACCTTGACTTGTAGGTAGTTATCAAGAATCCATAGTGCCTTTTAAACAAAATATGCCATTAAGCAAAACAGAAGAGCATTTGATTCCCAAAAGAGAGACAAGCACTGGAATTAGCATCCAGAGAAGGAGCAGAAAACCTGCCTGCCATTTAGTACACACGTAAATCCTGAGAATTCCCTGCTCTCCTTGTCAAATCACAGAGTATAAGAAAAATTAAAATGTTAGAAGCTCCATGTGAGTATCTGCAATACAGAGGAGGATTGTACCATACAATCTGATGCTGTTCAGGTTCAAACTGGCTAGCTGAAAACACTGTTTACAGAATTATTACTGGATTCTTGCAGTAGAATTAACCTTAGCAATAAATAAAGCATGGTTCCTAAATCTTAAAACACAGATATTGACAAGGAGCATCTACATTAAAGTCATCAATCAGGTATTTTATTTCACTGCATGGCCAAGAGAGAGGGGTTTGGATTCATCCTCTGCAGGAGCTGCTGTCCATCGAATACAGAGGAAACCCCGAGTCCTTCAGATTTCAGTGAACACCTTCAAAGCATCATTCCTGACAGAGAAATACTGTAAGTAAGGAACGAAGACATCATTACTTCCAAACACTTACAGAATTACACTCGTATTTTGCATTCCAACCAAAATAATCAATTAGAAGACATGTTTAAAGTTAGGAAGGGTAGGACAATTCATAGAACCACAGAATGGTTTGGGTTAGAAGGGACCTTAAAGCTCATCCAGTTCCAACCCCCCTGCCATCAGCAGGGACACCTTCCACTAGACCAGGTTGCTCAAAGCCTTATCCAACCTGCATAATCAGAGAAAACAGACACCTGCAGAGGATGATTCATCTGATCCGTTTCTTTCCATCATCTCTTGAAGAGAGCTCAGACTTCTAAGTCCAACTTGCAGATGACTGAATTATCACAGCTGAAACTCACCCTGAGTGTTCCTCATCATCTAGACATCCTGCTTGATTTCTACAGCTCAATTTGCAGACTTGCATCAATTGCAGCCAGGAATCCTTTGCATAGAAAAAATATTATTTCAAAACCAAAGTGTTGTAATAACATTGAGTAGCCTTAAAATAAACAAACAAAAACCCAAACAAACAAACAAAAACCAAAACAAAGCCACCAAATACTCCAGATCTTGAAAATCTTACAACTGAGCAGTGCTCATGTACAAAAGTGATAATAATGGGGTGGAGAGAATCTCAGTTCTACCACTTCTGAGTTTTTGCACAACTGGGGCCTCAGTAAAATTCTTCTCTCAGCCTGTGTGTGCAAACTGTACAGTTCAGTGCTCCTAGTAAAGGCAACTTAAAAAAAAAAAAGTGGTTTTTTTCTCAGCTTCCACTTCAAACCCGAGACCAAGCATGACAGGGGGATGGGACTACAAAAGAGAACCTGCTCTTGGCTCTTTTTCTCCCTCTTCACAGAATGAAGAAAGAGCAGCTCATTTTTAATTTAAATACAATGGATTGTATGTAAATCCACACATATATGCATGTGCATGCAGACACATGCACTTCAATTTCCCTGTTTGTCATTAATACATATATGCACCACAAAAAAATGCCTGCAAACATGAGAAATAAAATCTTTTAATAAAGCTCAGTTGTCAATAGGAACAAAGAAATAGGTGCAAGTTTTCAGAGGTGACTGCCAGAGCAGATTTTGTCTCCTCAAGTGAATTAAGAAAGACTCCTCAATAAAATTAAATTCAGAGCTGAACAACTCAAGAGACTTCAGAATAAACTACATAAAACACGAAGTGGAATCTCCACTCATTTCTTACTCTTCCAAGTGTCAGGGATCTTCATTCCAGCTGGAAATACCGATTATGCCTGTTAAGGGGTTTTGATGGCAATGCTTTCTGCCTTTTCAGAGTAACTTGTTCTGTAAGCAGATAGATCCTGATGGATTTCAGAGCTAAAATCAATAATTGTGTTGTGATTTAGTGGAGAAAGAAATAACTGTGCTCTTCACTGCACAAAATATTTAAACTCTTGTGGATTACCAAGTTACAATAAAATAAAATTTAAAAAAACCTCCCTAAACAGAATGTCTGGAACTGACTTTTTCTTTTTCTGTAATTCTGCTGTGTTAACCAACATTTTATATGCAGTTTGTATTGAACCTAATGGTTTGGATGCCAAGCACCTACTAATACACAGTCCTATCCTGCTTCCAGAATGAAAAAAAAAAAAGTCCAGGCAATCTGTTTTGGGTCCTTGACTTTAGAGGGACTTCCCAGCCAGAATAAATTTACTAGACATTCATTAACTCACACTAAGAAAATGTTAAGTGCAGGCAAGAATAAATGTACTTCAGTTCCTACATTTAGGAACGAACATGATAAGTTTTTCTTTTAAAATGCATTGATATTTTCTTCTACTACATTACAAGTACACAACCAGAAGAGAGGCTAAAAAAACAACATTGATAAAAAAGGAATTTTCAAAAATATACGTGCATGTCCACCTGAACTATCACACTCAAACATTAGACAGGCAGTCAGCATTAATTTCTGGTGAAGTTGATGTTTAGGTAAGGTTGTTTTCCTTATCCGTGAAAAGTGCAGTCAACAATCACAGCAAGAGTAAGATTCTCGGTGAAAACTAAACAGTGATAATTTAAAATGTGTTGGCAAGCCAGTGTAAGCTCCCCATCCTCCCCTCTCCATCCACTGTCACATGTTTGAACCACTCTGCTTACAAGTTAAACCCTCTTACTCAGCACAATCACAATGTAATCTTTCCTCTTTAATATGGGTATTTTGGAAGATTTCTCTTCAGAGCAGAAATGAAAAAATTCTGGACCCAAATATGTTTTTCCATTGGTTCAATGGGGAGAGGATTTAATCTCAAATCTCTAAAAAAAATAAAAAATCTGAAATATTGAGCAGGACAGAGACAGAGCAGGACAGACAGAAATATTGAGAAAAGATAAGGATGCTCTCAGTACGTTGCAGAATCTAATTTACAGGGAGCAAACCCATTCCCTTCTCTGAACAACTGCCCAGAGAGGTTGTGGAATCTCCCTCCTTGGAGATATTCAAACACCATCTGGACAAAATCCTGGTTCATGTGCTGTAGGAGACCCTGCTTGAGCAGGGGGGGTTGGACTAGATGAGCTTCAGAGGTCCCTTCCAACCTCAACCATTCTGTGAGTCTGTGAATTGTTTTGGTGATCTCTCCCATTGCTTGTACTGCACCAGTAGGTAGAATAATTGCTTCAAATAAAGAAAAGAAGACCAGCAAAACCCACTCACTATAATCCTACTTTCCCCTTCATAAATCATTTCAACACATTTCATTTTGAGGATACCAACTCTTCCTCTCTCTTAAGAAAGAAAAGTAAAACGATGTTGAGTATTAAGTATAATGCTAAGCAGCAGTGACCAAAAAAACCCAACAGATTAAAATTACACCTAAAACTTGATCTCTCATTTCAAATAAGTCAGTATTTGTTCTTCACTTGAAGTAGGGATTTTTAAAATAACTTTTCTTGATATATTTTAGTCCTAGCATAGCCAGATCCAGAGAAAACCAGCACATCAATGATTTTATCTAAATCACCATAACAACTGCAGCACGCAGCCAGATGAAAACCTAAGAACACTGTTAATCTTTCAGCACTGAGAACAATTTATTATTTAAATCACAATTTAATCAGATTTAAATGACAAACTTTCCCCATCGCTGCACGACAGAGCCAATAGATCAGGATGTACAAGTTGAAGAGCCCATCCATATAACAATAATGTTTATGCAGTAATACAATGACCTCTAACAACAGATTTTTAAGTATACAGTATATATATTTATATAAATATGTATAATACACATGCATATTTATATAAATATATATGTAGAATAAATATTATGATACATATTTATAGAAATATATTTTAAAATCTGGAGCACCTCTTCTATGAAGACAGGCTGAAAGAGTTGGGGGTGTTCAGCCTGGAGAAGAGAAGGCTCTGGGGAGATCTTATAGCGGCCTCCCAATACCTTAAGGGGCTACAAGAAAGCTGGGGAGGGACTTTTTACAAAGGCAGGGAGTGACAGAACAAGGGGAAATGGGTTTAAGCTGGAAGAGGGGAGGTTTAGATCAGATATTAGGAAGAAGTTCTTCACTGTGAGGGTGGCCAGACACTGGAACAGGTTGCCCAAGGAAGTCGTGGCTGCTCCTTCCTGGAAGTGTTTAAGGCCAGGCTGGATGAGGCTTTGAGCAATCTGGTCTAGTGGAAGGTGTCCCTGCTGATGGCAGGGGGGTTGGAACTAGATGATCTTTAGGGTCCCTTCCAACCCAAACCATTCTATGATTCTATGAAAATCCATTACATACACGTAGTAAAGGAAATCCATGTATTACAAAGGCAGGGCATAGTCTTTTCTATCCTTCCAGTTCCTGAAACTTCCTCACGTTCCCGTATCTCTAAAGCTACAGAGCAGCCACTTACACAATTTCTAAGACACCATTTTTATTGCTACACATGTACAATAGAACCATGTGAGTTTGCTTTGGAAACTCTGGCCAGGTTAGTAGAGTTTTAACTCTCATGCTCTTAAAAGATGAAATAACCTGAAACACTGAAACATTCATATTTGTTCTCCAAGTCATGCTAGCGTGCACTTTAGGC
>NW_010289429.1:19080-24116 GCF_000700745.2 Antrostomus carolinensis
ACACTTTATTTTTATAGTCAGACATAAATCCTGTGCTTTGGATCTTTTGATCTTATCAATCTCCACAAAGAAAGTAAAAAACAACCAACAAAACCACCACACTCCTCCTAGAAGAGGAATATAATACTATTGCAGCCAGCCCAGCCCAAGGGACTTGCCAGGGAACCCTGTGCCCTCAGACAAGACTTTGTGGTCTGACAGAAACAATGTTAGAATTACAGAATCATTAAGGTTGGGAAAGACCTTTAAGGTCATCCAGTCCAACCATCAACTCATCACCACCATGCCCACTAACTAAACCATAGCCCTGAGTGCTATATCTACACATTTCTTGAATGCCTCCAGGGATGGTGACTCTTAAGAAGATACCAGGTACCAGAGAGGGCATCTTCCCTAATGAAACAAGAGAAGGCAGAAACCTTTGTGGTCTTACAGAAAGCAAGTCAGAACTACAGAAACACAGAATCATTAAGGCTGGAAAATACCTTTAAGATCATCCAGTCCAACCATCAACTCATCACCCCCAGGCCCACTAAACCATGTCCCCAAGTGCTAAATCCTCATGTTTCTTGAACGCCTCCAGGGATGATGACTCTTAAGAAGATACAAGGTACCAGAGAGGGCATCTTCCCTAATGAAACAAGAGATGGCAACCCTCAGCTCTACTCCTAAGTCACCTCTGCCCAACACAACAACTAGTACAGACTGGTTACACAGTATATATTGTTGAATTGATGCAGTCCAAGTGAGTGACCACCCTGTCTTATGAATCAAGAAGCATTCAGGTTCTTTACCATGGGACATCTGATGGTCCCAGAATGACTCTTAGTGAACATGCTCCTTCCATACAAGTTTCAACATTAGATTTACTCCTGAGAGTAGACAAATCCAGCTCACTACCAAGTATGAGGCTGAGAAGCTACACACAGTAACATCAGGAAGTACAGAACATGCTCTGCTCTAGGTAACCCCAGTGAAGCAGGTGGCCAGCCCCGTGCCCTGTCCCCAGCATGTCACAGCAGACAAAGAACTCGATTTCACATCTCATACCCACAGCTTTCTGAGAGTACTTTTAGAAACAACATGCCTGCAGAAGTGTAAGAATTCAGCACCCCACACAAGCTATGGGATGGATTACCGAAACTGGACACATACCATAAAATAAGGGAACACAAAGCTGAGACGTGCAAGTTCCAATTCACTCCAACTTGAGTGACCTTTGTTCAGTGATTTTGCAGCTTTGAACCTCCCTCTATTATATATTAACATAAATTATGTTGCCACCTTCATACAAGTGCTGAGAGCCCAAGTCACTATCTAAAAACATTGTGAAATAGGAAGGTGAAAGGTGTGACAGAGGCACAGAAATACATATTTTACTGATTTATTGTTCAGTCATTTATTCATCAGAGAGGTCAAGATTCCCAGTATGGAATGTTTAAATAACTACTCAGATGTTATGACACTTACAAAGAACAGACAGATCATAAGATGAAAGTTAACGATGATGACTATGGAAAGTGTTACATAACTGCAAAGAGCTAGTTAGGAACCTTCTCTCAATTCACACATCAGGGCAACTATGGAGAAAATAGCCAGTATGGAATAATTCAAAGAAATATTGTACTTCCTGTCTGGGATTTCAAGGAAGCAACAGCAAGATTGTCACAGCATAGTGCTTTTTAGAGCTTGAAAAACTAAACAAAAACCAAGCAAACAAATAAAAATCCACTATACTTGTGAGTTTTTCCTTGAACAATGAACACAAAATACTAAAAAAGTGGATTACGTAGACGTGCAAAGAGTGGAACCCATCACTAACTCTACACATGATATCAGTTCTTCAGGGACTGCTCCAGCATGGGTCCTTTCCATGGGGTGCAGTCCTTCAGGAACAGACTGCTCCAGTGCAGGTCCCTCACGGGGTCACAAGTCCTGCCAACAAACCTGCTCCAGTGTGGGCTCCTCTCTCCACAGGTCCTGCCAGGAGCCTGCTCCACCATGGGCTTCCCACAGGGTCACAGCCTCCTCTAGGCATCCACCTGCTGCAGTGTGTGGTCCTCCATGGGCTGCAGGTGAGTATCTGCTCCAATGTGGACCTCCATGGGCTGCAGGGGGACAGCCTGCCTCACCATGGTCTTCACCACAGGCTGCAGGGGAATCTGTTCCGGTGCCTGGAACACCTCCTCCTCCTTCTTCACTGACCTTGGTGTCTGTGGAGTTGTTTCTCTCACATATTCTCACTCCTCTCTCCACCTGCAACTGCTGCTGCACAGTGTTTGTTTCTTCACCTCTTCTTAAATATGTTACCACAAAGGTACTACCACCACTACTGATGGACTTGGCCTTGGCCAGTGGTGGGTTCATCTTGCAGCTGGCTGGCACTGGCTTTGTGAGACACAGGGGAAGCTTCCAGCAGCTTCTCACAGAAGCCACCCCGTAGCCTTTCTGCTACCGAAACCTTGCCACACAAACCCAATACACATGGTTAAGAAAGTGTCAAACACATCTAACGGAATCACAGCAACTACTGGGTTGGTAGAGATCAAGAAGAGAAAAGAAGTAATTCTCCAATAAAACAGAGTCTTAGAGGAAAGACAGCGGACAAACAGGAACTCAGACAGGCTAGAAGTGTCCTCCTTAACAAAAGATGATAAAGGTGCCTCCATAAAGACTGTCTGCAGAACCTAGGGAAGAGAGTGATTTCAGTATTTCCATCCTGGAAGCAGGTGCCACAATAGAGGATGCAGGAGACCTGGAAATGTAGGCAGTTCTCAAACTAGCCACTAAACACAGCAGAGTGAACTTGCTTGTTCCATGACACCTCCTAATTCTGCAAACAAAGTCAAGCCTAACTTGTCAACAATTCTCCTTGGAGATGTACGCTCCCTTGGCACACATAAAAACAGGCCACGTGAACGGATTGCTCAAGCCATGTTACGTGCATCAAAACAAGCACCACCTCTGGAGCTGAAGTACTTGAAGCTCTCAAAATGACAGGAGCAGCACATACACAGTTCAGGAGGGGAAGAAGTCTTCAAGGGCATCCTTCCCTCTCAAAGATCATATTCAGGCTCTTCTCTAAAAATCAGCTATCAGCTGTTTCATTCCTAAACTTAAATTTCCTTTGCATGGCAGGAAGAAAATCTACGGTCAGGCAAGACAGGAGGATTGGTCTTCAAACGCAACCCACACAAAAACATACCCGCACAGAGAGGTGACTCAGACACTACCTTGGAGAAAGCAAACATCACTTTTACATTAAAAAGTTAAAGTACTTTGAAGATCCTTGGGACAAACTTTGGGATTCACAGAATCACAGAATGTCAGGGATTGGAAGGGACCTCAAAAGATCATCCAGTCCAATCCCCTGCCGGAGCAGGAACCTAAACGAGATCACACAGGAAGGCATCCAGGCGAGTCTTGAATGTCTCCAGAGAAGGAGACTCCACACCCTCCCTGGGCAGCCTGTCCCAGGGCTCTGTCACCCTCACTGTAAAGAAGTTTTTTCTCAAGTTCAAGCAGAACCTCCTGTGTTCCAGCTCACACCCATTGCCCCTTGTCCTGCCATTGGGCATCACTGAGAAGAGCCTGGCTCCATCCTCATGACATTCGCCCTTAACATATTTATAAACAGATTCCACAGGAACGTGCCTTTCAGTATGTACAATAATCCATTCCCACATTTGTGGCATCAAGTTTGAGATGTCATTCTCCACCAGTACAGAGAAGTGGATCAAGATCAGCTGCCATTATGTCTACAGAACAAGCATCCCAAGCAAACACAAGGGACCTGCAGCGTGAGCAAACCGTGACACACACACAGCGCTTTCCCCACAACCTACACTGCCTGCTTTTCCACGCCACAGTTGGAAATGCTCCTGTTTAAGTGGAGGTTAACGTCTGGAAGGTGGCCAAGCCCTTGAGAAGACAGGTGAGACAATGCACAAGGTCAGGGGCGATGTGCAGAGCTGCTCAGGACACCGAGTGCCAAGAAGCTGGGCCCTGGCCCAAGTGAAGCGAGTGTGGCCTGACTGGTGGGGACACAGTAACAGCCTCAAAGCCTCACAGCATCCAGACAAGATGGGGATTCTTGTGCCGGGCCCAGAAGAACAGCAGTAAAGGGACCATCTGCTTCCTCCACCAGCCAGCCTGGGGGCTTACAGGGACTCTCTTGCCCACAAGTTTTTCCTGCTTTGCTGAAACTTTCCTTCCTCTCAGTTCTCATTTCAACTTTGCCTTCAAAATGAGTGATGTTTAGAATGCTCAGTATATTTTAAGCTTTCCCACACCCTCAAAGACTATTATCTCTCTGCCTCCCTATGGAAACAGAGCTTGGGGACATGGAGGTCAAACAAGGATTGCAGCACACAGGACCACTACACCTCATATGACTCTCAGTCTTCCACCTTCACTATAAAGCAAAGGTCTATCCACGTATTTTTCAAGACATGACTTGCATCTACTAGTCAAGCTCTGTTAAGGTTAAACTTTTGGCTAAAGACTTCTATGATAATACAGATGAGGACTTTCCACACCACTTAATGCTTTCAAACATTAAAGTTTTGTAAGGTAAATTAAGTGCTTTACTGCTCATTTGTAATGAGACGAAGCATTTCATGATTCTGAAAAAAAAAAACCCACACCAAAAACCAACCCTTTTTTTTTTTTTTTTGCTCTGAAATCACTAGCAACTACCTACTACAACTCCTGAAAAAAAACCTGCTGAGGAACTTGTTAACATCTGCTCCAGAAAAATGTCACAAACAGGCCCAAAATCCAAGTCTTACCATTCTGTACTGAAGCAGGAGATCAACAAAACAAGAGCCAGGGAGTTGGACCAGGAAACTGCTGCAGTAACTGATGAGTCAGCCAGGTACAGATACTCCAAAACACCATTTCTGTGGTAGGCTTCCCTTATTACCAATTTATACTCCAATGCTTTTTAGAATCCTGTAGAGCCTGAGAAGCGTGTAGAACCTTCTACCACACCAAAACAGTGTTTTCACAGAATCACAGACTGTCAGGGATTGGAA